>NW_027437868.1:0-90876 GCF_965140245.1 Athene noctua
GTGCAAACGTACACGTTTTCGGCCGAAAACGCGTTTTCCGGCGAAAACGCACACCACGGCTCTTTCTGAGAAAAAGCAAGCACGGAGGACGAGAACCGCTTTTGCCCTGCGTAGCGTTCCGGGCAGCGGGTAGAACCAGGCAGAGAATTCCCGGCTAGCAGCTTCCCTGTGGCGGGGAAGTGCAAACGTACACGTTTTCGGCCGAAAACGCGTTTTCCGGCGAAAACGCACACCACGGCTCTTTCTGAGAAAAAGCAAGCACGGAGGACGAGAACCGCTTTTGCCCTGCGTAGCGTTCCGGGCAGCGGGTAGAACCAGGCAGAGAATTCCCGGCTAGCAGCTTCCCTGTGGCGGGGAAGTGCAAACGTACACGTTTTCGGCCGAAAACGCGTTTTCCGGCGAAAACGCACACCACGGCTCTTTCTGAGAAAAAGCAAGCACGGAGGACGAGAACCGCTTTTGCCCTGCGTAGCGTTCCGGGCAGCGGGTAGAACCAGGCAGAGAATTCCCGGCTAGCAGCTTCCCTGTGGCGGGGAAGTGCAAACGTACACGTTTTCGGCCGAAAACGCGTTTTCCGGCGAAAACGCACACCACGGCTCTTTCTGAGAAAAAGCAAGCACGGAGGACGAGAACCGCTTTTGCCCTGCGTAGCGTTCCGGGCAGCGGGTAGAACCAGGCAGAGAATTCCCGGCTAGCAGCTTCCCTGTGGCGGGGAAGTGCAAACGTACACGTTTTCGGCCGAAAACGCGTTTTCCGGCGAAAACGCACACCACGGCTCTTTCTGAGAAAAAGCAAGCACGGAGGACGAGAACCGCTTTTGCCCTGCGTAGCGTTCCGGGCAGCGGGTAGAACCAGGCAGAGAATTCCCGGCTAGCAGCTTCCCTGTGGCGGGGAAGTGCAAACGTACACGTTTTCGGCCGAAAACGCGTTTTCCGGCGAAAACGCACACCACGGCTCTTTCTGAGAAAAAGCAAGCACGGAGGACGAGAACCGCTTTTGCCCTGCGTAGCGTTCCGGGCAGCGGGTAGAACCAGGCAGAGAATTCCCGGCTAGCAGCTTCCCTGTGGCGGGGAAGTGCAAACGTACACGTTTTCGGCCGAAAACGCGTTTTCCGGCGAAAACGCACACCACGGCTCTTTCTGAGAAAAAGCAAGCACGGAGGACGAGAACCGCTTTTGCCCTGCGTAGCGTTCCGGGCAGCGGGTAGAACCAGGCAGAGAATTCCCGGCTAGCAGCTTCCCTGTGGCGGGGAAGTGCAAACGTACACGTTTTCGGCCGAAAACGCGTTTTCCGGCGAAAACGCACACCACGGCTCTTTCTGAGAAAAAGCAAGCACGGAGGACGAGAACCGCTTTTGCCCTGCGTAGCGTTCCGGGCAGCGGGTAGAACCAGGCAGAGAATTCCCGGCTAGCAGCTTCCCTGTGGCGGGGAAGTGCAAACGTACACGTTTTCGGCCGAAAACGCGTTTTCCGGCGAAAACGCACACCACGGCTCTTTCTGAGAAAAAGCAAGCACGGAGGACGAGAACCGCTTTTGCCCTGCGTAGCGTTCCGGGCAGCGGGTAGAACCAGGCAGAGAATTCCCGGCTAGCAGCTTCCCTGTGGCGGGGAAGTGCAAACGTACACGTTTTCGGCCGAAAACGCGTTTTCCGGCGAAAACGCACACCACGGCTCTTTCTGAGAAAAAGCAAGCACGGAGGACGAGAACCGCTTTTGCCCTGCGTAGCGTTCCGGGCAGCGGGTAGAACCAGGCAGAGAATTCCCGGCTAGCAGCTTCCCTGTGGCGGGGAAGTGCAAACGTACACGTTTTCGGCCGAAAACGCGTTTTCCGGCGAAATCGCACACCACGGCTCTTTCTGAGAAAAAGCAAGCACGGAGGACGAGAACCGCTTTTGCCCTGCGTAGCGTTCCGGGCAGCGGGTAGAACCAGGCAGAGAATTCCCGGCTAGCAGCTTCCCTGTGGCGGGGAAGTGCAAACGTACACGTTTTCGGCCGAAAACGCGTTTTCCGGCGAAAACGCACACCACGGCTCTTTCTGAGAAAAAGCAAGCACGGAGGACGAGAACCGCTTTTGCCCTGCGTAGCGTTCCGGGCAGCGGGTAGAACCAGGCAGAGAATTCCCGGCTAGCAGCTTCCCTGTGGCGGGGAAGTGCAAACGTACACGTTTTCGGCCGAAAACGCGTTTTCCGGCGAAAACGCACACCACGGCTCTTTCTGAGAAAAAGCAAGCACGGAGGACGAGAACCGCTTTTGCCCTGCGTAGCGTTCCGGGCAGCGGGTAGAACCAGGCAGAGAATTCCCGGCTAGCAGCTTCCCTGTGGCGGGGAAGTGCAAACGTACACGTTTTCGGCCGAAAACGCGTTTTCCGGCGAAAACGCACACCACGGCTCTTTCTGAGAAAAAGCAAGCACGGAGGACGAGAACCGCTTTTGCCCTGCGTAGCGTTCCGGGCAGCGGGTAGAACCAGGCAGAGAATTCCCGGCTAGCAGCTTCCCTGTGGCGGGGAAGTGCAAACGTACACGTTTTCGGCCGAAAACGCGTTTTCCGGCGAAAACGCACACCACGGCTCTTTCTGAGAAAAAGCAAGCACGGAGGACGAGAACCGCTTTTGCCCTGCGTAGCGTTCCGGGCAGCGGGTAGAACCAGGCAGAGAATTCCCGGCTAGCAGCTTCCCTGTGGCGGGGAAGTGCAAACGTACACGTTTTCGGCCGAAAACGCGTTTTCCGGCGAAAACGCACACCACGGCTCTTTCTGAGAAAAAGCAAGCACGGAGGACGAGAACCGCTTTTGCCCTGCGTAGCGTTCCGGGCAGCGGGTAGAACCAGGCAGAGAATTCCCGGCTAGCAGCTTCCCTGTGGCGGGGAAGTGCAAACGTACACGTTTTCGGCCGAAAACGCGTTTTCCGGCGAAAACGCACACCACGGCTCTTTCTGAGAAAAAGCAAGCACGGAGGACGAGAACCGCTTTTGCCCTGCGTAGCGTTCCGGGCAGCGGGTAGAACCAGGCAGAGAATTCCCGGCTAGCAGCTTCCCTGTGGCGGGGAAGTGCAAACGTACACGTTTTCGGCCGAAAACGCGTTTTCCGGCGAAAACGCACACCACGGCTCTTTCTGAGAAAAAGCAAGCACGGAGGACGAGAACCGCTTTTGCCCTGCGTAGCGTTCCGGGCAGCGGGTAGAACCAGGCAGAGAATTCCCGGCTAGCAGCTTCCCTGTGGCGGGGAAGTGCAAACGTACACGTTTTCGGCCGAAAACGCGTTTTCCGGCGAAAACGCACACCACGGCTCTTTCTGAGAAAAAGCAAGCACGGAGGACGAGAACCGCTTTTGCCCTGCGTAGCGTTCCGGGCAGCGGGTAGAACCAGGCAGAGAATTCCCGGCTAGCAGCTTCCCTGTGGCGGGGAAGTGCAAACGTACACGTTTTCGGCCGAAAACGCGTTTTCCGGCGAAAACGCACACCACGGCTCTTTCTGAGAAAAAGCAAGCACGGAGGACGAGAACCGCTTTTGCCCTGCGTAGCGTTCCGGGCAGCGGGTAGAACCAGGCAGAGAATTCCCGGCTAGCAGCTTCCCTGTGGCGGGGAAGTGCAAACGTACACGTTTTCGGCCGAAAACGCGTTTTCCGGCGAAAACGCACACCACGGCTCTTTCTGAGAAAAAGCAAGCACGGAGGACGAGAACCGCTTTTGCCCTGCGTAGCGTTCCGGGCAGCGGGTAGAACCAGGCAGAGAATTCCCGGCTAGCAGCTTCCCTGTGGCGGGGAAGTGCAAACGTACACGTTTTCGGCCGAAAACGCGTTTTCCGGCGAAAACGCACACCACGGCTCTTTCTGAGAAAAAGCAAGCACGGAGGACGAGAACCGCTTTTGCCCTGCGTAGCGTTCCGGGCAGCGGGTAGAACCAGGCAGAGAATTCCCGGCTAGCAGCTTCCCTGTGGCGGGGAAGTGCAAACGTACACGTTTTCGGCCGAAAACGCGTTTTCCGGCGAAAACGCACACCACGGCTCTTTCTGAGAAAAAGCAAGCACGGAGGACGAGAACCGCTTTTGCCCTGCGTAGCGTTCCGGGCAGCGGGTAGAACCAGGCAGAGAATTCCCGGCTAGCAGCTTCCCTGTGGCGGGGAAGTGCAAACGTACACGTTTTCGGCCGAAAACGCGTTTTCCGGCGAAAACGCACACCACGGCTCTTTCTGAGAAAAAGCAAGCACGGAGGACGAGAACCGCTTTTGCCCTGCGTAGCGTTCCGGGCAGCGGGTAGAACCAGGCAGAGAATTCCCGGCTAGCAGCTTCCCTGTGGCGGGGAAGTGCAAACGTACACGTTTTCGGCCGAAAACGCGTTTTCCGGCGAAAACGCACACCACGGCTCTTTCTGAGAAAAAGCAAGCACGGAGGACGAGAACCGCTTTTGCCCTGCGTAGCGTTCCGGGCAGCGGGTAGAACCAGGCAGAGAATTCCCGGCTAGCAGCTTCCCTGTGGCGGGGAAGTGCAAACGTACACGTTTTCGGCCGAAAACGCGTTTTCCGGCGAAAACGCACACCACGGCTCTTTCTGAGAAAAAGCAAGCACGGAGGACGAGAACCGCTTTTGCCCTGCGTAGCGTTCCGGGCAGCGGGTAGAACCAGGCAGAGAATTCCCGGCTAGCAGCTTCCCTGTGGCGGGGAAGTGCAAACGTACACGTTTTCGGCCGAAAACGCGTTTTCCGGCGAAAACGCACACCACGGCTCTTTCTGAGAAAAAGCAAGCACGGAGGACGAGAACCGCTTTTGCCCTGCGTAGCGTTCCGGGCAGCGGGTAGAACCAGGCAGAGAATTCCCGGCTAGCAGCTTCCCTGTGGCGGGGAAGTGCAAACGTACACGTTTTCGGCCGAAAACGCGTTTTCCGGCGAAAACGCACACCACGGCTCTTTCTGAGAAAAAGCAAGCACGGAGGACGAGAACCGCTTTTGCCCTGCGTAGCGTTCCGGGCAGCGGGTAGAACCAGGCAGAGAATTCCCGGCTAGCAGCTTCCCTGTGGCGGGGAAGTGCAAACGTACACGTTTTCGGCCGAAAACGCGTTTTCCGGCGAAAACGCACACCACGGCTCTTTCTGAGAAAAAGCAAGCACGGAGGACGAGAACCGCTTTTGCCCTGCGTAGCGTTCCGGGCAGCGGGTAGAACCAGGCAGAGAATTCCCGGCTAGCAGCTTCCCTGTGGCGGGGAAGTGCAAACGTACACGTTTTCGGCCGAAAACGCGTTTTCCGGCGAAAACGCACACCACGGCTCTTTCTGAGAAAAAGCAAGCACGGAGGACGAGAACCGCTTTTGCCCTGCGTAGCGTTCCGGGCAGCGGGTAGAACCAGGCAGAGAATTCCCGGCTAGCAGCTTCCCTGTGGCGGGGAAGTGCAAACGTACACGTTTTCGGCCGAAAACGCGTTTTCCGGCGAAAACGCACACCACGGCTCTTTCTGAGAAAAAGCAAGCACGGAGGACGAGAACCGCTTTTGCCCTGCGTAGCGTTCCGGGCAGCGGGTAGAACCAGGCAGAGAATTCCCGGCTAGCAGCTTCCCTGTGGCGGGGAAGTGCAAACGTACATGTTTTCGGCCGAAAACGCGTTTTCCGGCGAAATCGCACACCACGGCTCTTTCTGAGAAAAAGCAAGCACGGAGGACGAGAACCGCTTTTGCCCTGCGTAGCGTTCCGGGCAGCGGGTAGAACCAGGCAGAGAATTCCCGGCTAGCAGCTTCCCTGTGGCGGGGAAGTGCAAACGTACACGTTTTCGGCCGAAAACGCGTTTTCCGGCGAAAACGCACACCACGGCTCTTTCTGAGAAAAAGCAAGCACGGAGGACGAGAACCGCTTTTGCCCTGCGTAGCGTTCCGGGCAGCGGGTAGAACCAGGCAGAGAATTCCCGGCTAGCAGCTTCCCTGTGGCGGGGAAGTGCAAACGTACACGTTTTCGGCCGAAAACGCGTTTTCCGGCGAAAACGCACACCACGGCTCTTTCTGAGAAAAAGCAAGCACGGAGGACGAGAACCGCTTTTGCCCTGCGTAGCGTTCCGGGCAGCGGGTAGAACCAGGCAGAGAATTCCCGGCTAGCAGCTTCCCTGTGGCGGGGAAGTGCAAACGTACACGTTTTCGGCCGAAAACGCGTTTTCCGGCGAAAACGCACACCACGGCTCTTTCTGAGAAAAAGCAAGCACGGAGGACGAGAACCGCTTTTGCCCTGCGTAGCGTTCCGGGCAGCGGGTAGAACCAGGCAGAGAATTCCCGGCTAGCAGCTTCCCTGTGGCGGGGAAGTGCAAACGTACACGTTTTCGGCCGAAAACGCGTTTTCCGGCGAAAACGCACACCACGGCTCTTTCTGAGAAAAAGCAAGCACGGAGGACGAGAACCGCTTTTGCCCTGCGTAGCGTTCCGGGCAGCGGGTAGAACCAGGCAGAGAATTCCCGGCTAGCAGCTTCCCTGTGGCGGGGAAGTGCAAACGTACACGTTTTCGGCCGAAAACGCGTTTTCCGGCGAAAACGCACACCACGGCTCTTTCTGAGAAAAAGCAAGCACGGAGGACGAGAACCGCTTTTGCCCTGCGTAGCGTTCCGGGCAGCGGGTAGAACCAGGCAGAGAATTCCCGGCTAGCAGCTTCCCTGTGGCGGGGAAGTGCAAACGTACACGTTTTCGGCCGAAAACGCGTTTTCCGGCGAAAACGCACACCACGGCTCTTTCTGAGAAAAAGCAAGCACGGAGGACGAGAACCGCTTTTGCCCTGCGTAGCGTTCCGGGCAGCGGGTAGAACCAGGCAGAGAATTCCCGGCTAGCAGCTTCCCTGTGGCGGGGAAGTGCAAACGTACACGTTTTCGGCCGAAAACGCGTTTTCCGGCGAAAACGCACACCACGGCTCTTTCTGAGAAAAAGCAAGCACGGAGGACGAGAACCGCTTTTGCCCTGCGTAGCGTTCCGGGCAGCGGGTAGAACCAGGCAGAGAATTCCCGGCTAGCAGCTTCCCTGTGGCGGGGAAGTGCAAACGTACACGTTTTCGGCCGAAAACGCGTTTTCCGGCGAAAACGCACACCACGGCTCTTTCTGAGAAAAAGCAAGCACGGAGGACGAGAACCGCTTTTGCCCTGCGTAGCGTTCCGGGCAGCGGGTAGAACCAGGCAGAGAATTCCCGGCTAGCAGCTTCCCTGTGGCGGGGAAGTGCAAACGTACACGTTTTCGGCCGAAAACGCGTTTTCCGGCGAAAACGCACACCACGGCTCTTTCTGAGAAAAAGCAAGCACGGAGGACGAGAACCGCTTTTGCCCTGCGTAGCGTTCCGGGCAGCGGGTAGAACCAGGCAGAGAATTCCCGGCTAGCAGCTTCCCTGTGGCGGGGAAGTGCAAACGTACACGTTTTCGGCCGAAAACGCGTTTTCCGGCGAAAACGCACACCACGGCTCTTTCTGAGAAAAAGCAAGCACGGAGGACGAGAACCGCTTTTGCCCTGCGTAGCGTTCCGGGCAGCGGGTAGAACCAGGCAGAGAATTCCCGGCTAGCAGCTTCCCTGTGGCGGGGAAGTGCAAACGTACACGTTTTCGGCCGAAAACGCGTTTTCCGGCGAAAACGCACACCACGGCTCTTTCTGAGAAAAAGCAAGCACGGAGGACGAGAACCGCTTTTGCCCTGCGTAGCGTTCCGGGCAGCGGGTAGAACCAGGCAGAGAATTCCCGGCTAGCAGCTTCCCTGTGGCGGGGAAGTGCAAACGTACACGTTTTCGGCCGAAAACGCGTTTTCCGGCGAAAACGCACACCACGGCTCTTTCTGAGAAAAAGCAAGCACGGAGGACGAGAACCGCTTTTGCCCTGCGTAGCGTTCCGGGCAGCGGGTAGAACCAGGCAGAGAATTCCCGGCTAGCAGCTTCCCTGTGGCGGGGAAGTGCAAACGTACACGTTTTCGGCCGAAAACGCGTTTTCCGGCGAAAACGCACACCACGGCTCTTTCTGAGAAAAAGCAAGCACGGAGGACGAGAACCGCTTTTGCCCTGCGTAGCGTTCCGGGCAGCGGGTAGAACCAGGCAGAGAATTCCCGGCTAGCAGCTTCCCTGTGGCGGGGAAGTGCAAACGTACACGTTTTCGGCCGAAAACGCGTTTTCCGGCGAAAACGCACACCACGGCTCTTTCTGAGAAAAAGCAAGCACGGAGGACGAGAACCGCTTTTGCCCTGCGTAGCGTTCCGGGCAGCGGGTAGAACCAGGCAGAGAATTCCCGGCTAGCAGCTTCCCTGTGGCGGGGAAGTGCAAACGTACACGTTTTCGGCCGAAAACGCGTTTTCCGGCGAAAACGCACACCACGGCTCTTTCTGAGAAAAAGCAAGCACGGAGGACGAGAACCGCTTTTGCCCTGCGTAGCGTTCCGGGCAGCGGGTAGAACCAGGCAGAGAATTCCCGGCTAGCAGCTTCCCTGTGGCGGGGAAGTGCAAACGTACACGTTTTCGGCCGAAAACGCGTTTTCCGGCGAAAACGCACACCACGGCTCTTTCTGAGAAAAAGCAAGCACGGAGGACGAGAACCGCTTTTGCCCTGCGTAGCGTTCCGGGCAGCGGGTAGAACCAGGCAGAGAATTCCCGGCTAGCAGCTTCCCTGTGGCGGGGAAGTGCAAACGTACACGTTTTCGGCCGAAAACGCGTTTTCCGGCGAAAACGCACACCACGGCTCTTTCTGAGAAAAAGCAAGCACGGAGGACGAGAACCGCTTTTGCCCTGCGTAGCGTTCCGGGCAGCGGGTAGAACCAGGCAGAGAATTCCCGGCTAGCAGCTTCCCTGTGGCGGGGAAGTGCAAACGTACACGTTTTCGGCCGAAAACGCGTTTTCCGGCGAAAACGCACACCACGGCTCTTTCTGAGAAAAAGCAAGCACGGAGGACGAGAACCGCTTTTGCCCTGCGTAGCGTTCCGGGCAGCGGGTAGAACCAGGCAGAGAATTCCCGGCTAGCAGCTTCCCTGTGGCGGGGAAGTGCAAACGTACACGTTTTCGGCCGAAAACGCGTTTTCCGGCGAAAACGCACACCACGGCTCTTTCTGAGAAAAAGCAAGCACGGAGGACGAGAACCGCTTTTGCCCTGCGTAGCGTTCCGGGCAGCGGGTAGAACCAGGCAGAGAATTCCCGGCTAGCAGCTTCCCTGTGGCGGGGAAGTGCAAACGTACACGTTTTCGGCCGAAAACGCGTTTTCCGGCGAAAACGCACACCACGGCTCTTTCTGAGAAAAAGCAAGCACGGAGGACGAGAACCGCTTTTGCCCTGCGTAGCGTTCCGGGCAGCGGGTAGAACCAGGCAGAGAATTCCCGGCTAGCAGCTTCCCTGTGGCGGGGAAGTGCAAACGTACACGTTTTCGGCCGAAAACGCGTTTTCCGGCGAAAACGCACACCACGGCTCTTTCTGAGAAAAAGCAAGCACGGAGGACGAGAACCGCTTTTGCCCTGCGTAGCGTTCCGGGCAGCGGGTAGAACCAGGCAGAGAATTCCCGGCTAGCAGCTTCCCTGTGGCGGGGAAGTGCAAACGTACACGTTTTCGGCCGAAAACGCGTTTTCCGGCGAAAACGCACACCACGGCTCTTTCTGAGAAAAAGCAAGCACGGAGGACGAGAACCGCTTTTGCCCTGCGTAGCGTTCCGGGCAGCGGGTAGAACCAGGCAGAGAATTCCCGGCTAGCAGCTTCCCTGTGGCGGGGAAGTGCAAACGTACACGTTTTCGGCCGAAAACGCGTTTTCCGGCGAAAACGCACACCACGGCTCTTTCTGAGAAAAAGCAAGCACGGAGGACGAGAACCGCTTTTGCCCTGCGTAGCGTTCCGGGCAGCGGGTAGAACCAGGCAGAGAATTCCCGGCTAGCAGCTTCCCTGTGGCGGGGAAGTGCAAACGTACACGTTTTCGGCCGAAAGCGCGTTTTCCGGCGAAATCGCACACCACGGCTCTTTCTGAGAAAAAGCAAGCACGGAGGACGAGAACCGCTTTTGCCCTGCGTAGCGTTCCGGGCAGCGGGTAGAACCAGGCAGAGAATTCCCGGCTAGCAGCTTCCCTGTGGCGGGGAAGTGCAAACGTACACGTTTTCGGCCGAAAACGCGTTTTCCGGCGAAAACGCACACCACGGCTCTTTCTGAGAAAAAGCAAGCACGGAGGACGAGAACCGCTTTTGCCCTGCGTAGCGTTCCGGGCAGCGGGTAGAACCAGGCAGAGAATTCCCGGCTAGCAGCTTCCCTGTGGCGGGGAAGTGCAAACGTACACGTTTTCGGCCGAAAACGCGTTTTCCGGCGAAAACGCACACCACGGCTCTTTCTGAGAAAAAGCAAGCACGGAGGACGAGAACCGCTTTTGCCCTGCGTAGCGTTCCGGGCAGCGGGTAGAACCAGGCAGAGAATTCCCGGCTAGCAGCTTCCCTGTGGCGGGGAAGTGCAAACGTACACGTTTTCGGCCGAAAACGCGTTTTCCGGCGAAAACGCACACCACGGCTCTTTCTGAGAAAAAGCAAGCACGGAGGACGAGAACCGCTTTTGCCCTGCGTAGCGTTCCGGGCAGCGGGTAGAACCAGGCAGAGAATTCCCGGCTAGCAGCTTCCCTGTGGCGGGGAAGTGCAAACGTACACGTTTTCGGCCGAAAACGCGTTTTCCGGCGAAAACGCACACCACGGCTCTTTCTGAGAAAAAGCAAGCACGGAGGACGAGAACCGCTTTTGCCCTGCGTAGCGTTCCGGGCAGCGGGTAGAACCAGGCAGAGAATTCCCGGCTAGCAGCTTCCCTGTGGCGGGGAAGTGCAAACGTACACGTTTTCGGCCGAAAACGCGTTTTCCGGCGAAAACGCACACCACGGCTCTTTCTGAGAAAAAGCAAGCACGGAGGACGAGAACCGCTTTTGCCCTGCGTAGCGTTCCGGGCAGCGGGTAGAACCAGGCAGAGAATTCCCGGCTAGCAGCTTCCCTGTGGCGGGGAAGTGCAAACGTACACGTTTTCGGCCGAAAACGCGTTTTCCGGCGAAAACGCACACCACGGCTCTTTCTGAGAAAAAGCAAGCACGGAGGACGAGAACCGCTTTTGCCCTGCGTAGCGTTCCGGGCAGCGGGTAGAACCAGGCAGAGAATTCCCGGCTAGCAGCTTCCCTGTGGCGGGGAAGTGCAAACGTACACGTTTTCGGCCGAAAACGCGTTTTCCGGCGAAAACGCACACCACGGCTCTTTCTGAGAAAAAGCAAGCACGGAGGACGAGAACCGCTTTTGCCCTGCGTAGCGTTCCGGGCAGCGGGTAGAACCAGGCAGAGAATTCCCGGCTAGCAGCTTCCCTGTGGCGGGGAAGTGCAAACGTACACGTTTTCGGCCGAAAACGCGTTTTCCGGCGAAAACGCACACCACGGCTCTTTCTGAGAAAAAGCAAGCACGGAGGACGAGAACCGCTTTTGCCCTGCGTAGCGTTCCGGGCAGCGGGTAGAACCAGGCAGAGAATTCCCGGCTAGCAGCTTCCCTGTGGCGGGGAAGTGCAAACGTACACGTTTTCGGCCGAAAACGCGTTTTCCGGCGAAAACGCACACCACGGCTCTTTCTGAGAAAAAGCAAGCACGGAGGACGAGAACCGCTTTTGCCCTGCGTAGCGTTCCGGGCAGCGGGTAGAACCAGGCAGAGAATTCCCGGCTAGCAGCTTCCCTGTGGCGGGGAAGTGCAAACGTACACGTTTTCGGCCGAAAACGCGTTTTCCGGCGAAAACGCACACCACGGCTCTTTCTGAGAAAAAGCAAGCACGGAGGACGAGAACCGCTTTTGCCCTGCGTAGCGTTCCGGGCAGCGGGTAGAACCAGGCAGAGAATTCCCGGCTAGCAGCTTCCCTGTGGCGGGGAAGTGCAAACGTACACGTTTTCGGCCGAAAACGCGTTTTCCGGCGAAAACGCACACCACGGCTCTTTCTGAGAAAAAGCAAGCACGGAGGACGAGAACCGCTTTTGCCCTGCGTAGCGTTCCGGGCAGCGGGTAGAACCAGGCAGAGAATTCCCGGCTAGCAGCTTCCCTGTGGCGGGGAAGTGCAAACGTACACGTTTTCGGCCGAAAACGCGTTTTCCGGCGAAAACGCACACCACGGCTCTTTCTGAGAAAAAGCAAGCACGGAGGACGAGAACCGCTTTTGCCCTGCGTAGCGTTCCGGGCAGCGGGTAGAACCAGGCAGAGAATTCCCGGCTAGCAGCTTCCCTGTGGCGGGGAAGTGCAAACGTACACGTTTTCGGCCGAAAACGCGTTTTCCGGCGAAAACGCACACCACGGCTCTTTCTGAGAAAAAGCAAGCACGGAGGACGAGAACCGCTTTTGCCCTGCGTAGCGTTCCGGGCAGCGGGTAGAACCAGGCAGAGAATTCCCGGCTAGCAGCTTCCCTGTGGCGGGGAAGTGCAAACGTACACGTTTTCGGCCGAAAACGCGTTTTCCGGCGAAAACGCACACCACGGCTCTTTCTGAGAAAAAGCAAGCACGGAGGACGAGAACCGCTTTTGCCCTGCGTAGCGTTCCGGGCAGCGGGTAGAACCAGGCAGAGAATTCCCGGCTAGCAGCTTCCCTGTGGCGGGGAAGTGCAAACGTACACGTTTTCGGCCGAAAACGCGTTTTCCGGCGAAAACGCACACCACGGCTCTTTCTGAGAAAAAGCAAGCACGGAGGACGAGAACCGCTTTTGCCCTGCGTAGCGTTCCGGGCAGCGGGTAGAACCAGGCAGAGAATTCCCGGCTAGCAGCTTCCCTGTGGCGGGGAAGTGCAAACGTACACGTTTTCGGCCGAAAACGCGTTTTCCGGCGAAAACGCACACCACGGCTCTTTCTGAGAAAAAGCAAGCACGGAGGACGAGAACCGCTTTTGCCCTGCGTAGCGTTCCGGGCAGCGGGTAGAACCAGGCAGAGAATTCCCGGCTAGCAGCTTCCCTGTGGCGGGGAAGTGCAAACGTACACGTTTTCGGCCGAAAACGCGTTTTCCGGCGAAAACGCACACCACGGCTCTTTCTGAGAAAAAGCAAGCACGGAGGACGAGAACCGCTTTTGCCCTGCGTAGCGTTCCGGGCAGCGGGTAGAACCAGGCAGAGAATTCCCGGCTAGCAGCTTCCCTGTGGCGGGGAAGTGCAAACGTACACGTTTTCGGCCGAAAACGCGTTTTCCGGCGAAAACGCACACCACGGCTCTTTCTGAGAAAAAGCAAGCACGGAGGACGAGAACCGCTTTTGCCCTGCGTAGCGTTCCGGGCAGCGGGTAGAACCAGGCAGAGAATTCCCGGCTAGCAGCTTCCCTGTGGCGGGGAAGTGCAAACGTACACGTTTTCGGCCGAAAACGCGTTTTCCGGCGAAAACGCACACCACGGCTCTTTCTGAGAAAAAGCAAGCACGGAGGACGAGAACCGCTTTTGCCCTGCGTAGCGTTCCGGGCAGCGGGTAGAACCAGGCAGAGAATTCCCGGCTAGCAGCTTCCCTGTGGCGGGGAAGTGCAAACGTACACGTTTTCGGCCGAAAACGCGTTTTCCGGCGAAAACGCACACCACGGCTCTTTCTGAGAAAAAGCAAGCACGGAGGACGAGAACCGCTTTTGCCCTGCGTAGCGTTCCGGGCAGCGGGTAGAACCAGGCAGAGAATTCCCGGCTAGCAGCTTCCCTGTGGCGGGGAAGTGCAAACGTACACGTTTTCACCTGAAAACGCGTTTTCCGGCGAAAACGCACACCACGGCTCTTTCTGAGAAAAAGCAAGCACGGAGGACGAGAACCGCTTTTGCCCTGCGTAGCGTTCCGGGCAGCGGGTAGAACCAGGCAGAGAATTCCCGGCTAGCAGCTTCCCTGTGGCGGGGAAGTGCAAACGTACACGTTTTCGGCCGAAAACGCGTTTTCCGGCGAAAACGCACACCACGGCTCTTTCTGAGAAAAAGCAAGCACGGAGGACGAGAACCGCTTTTGCCCTGCGTAGCGTTCCGGGCAGCGGGTAGAACCAGGCAGAGAATTCCCGGCTAGCAGCTTCCCTGTGGCGGGGAAGTGCAAACGTACACGTTTTCGGCCGAAAACGCGTTTTCCGGCGAAATCGCACACCACGGCTCTTTCTGAGAAAAAGCAAGCACGGAGGACGAGAACCGCTTTTGTCCTGCGTAGCGTTCCGGGCAGCGGGTAGAACCAGGCAGAGAATTCCCGGCTAGCAGCTTCCCTGTGGCGGGGAAGTGCAAACGTACACGTTTTCGGCCGAAAACGCGTTTTCCGGCGAAAACGCACACCACGGCTCTTTCTGAGAAAAAGCAAGCACGGAGGACGAGAACCGCTTTTGCCCTGCGTAGCGTTCCGGGCAGCGGGTAGAACCAGGCAGAGAATTCCCGGCTAGCAGATTCCCTGTGGCGGGGAAGTGCAAACGTACACGTTTTCGGCCGAAAACGCGTTTTCCGGCGAAAACGCACACCAAGGCTCTTTCTGAGAAAAAGCAAGCACGGAGGACGAGAACCGCTTTTGCCCTGCGTAGCGTTCCGGGCAGCGGGTAGAACCAGGCAGAGAATTCCCGGCTAGCAGCTTCCCTGTGGCGGGGAAGTGCAAACGTACACGTTTTCGGCCGAAAACGCGTTTTCCGGCGAAAACGCACACCACGGCTCTTTCTGAGAAAAAGCAAGCACGGAGGACGAGAACCGCTTTTGCCCTGCGTAGCGTTCCGGGCAGCGGGTAGAACCAGGCAGAGAATTCCCGGCTAGCAGCTTCCCTGTGGCGGGGAAGTGCAAACGTACACGTTTTCGGCCGAAAACGCGTTTTCCGGCGAAATCGCACACCACGGCTCTTTCTGAGAAAAAGCAAGCACGGAGGACGAGAACCGCTTTTGCCCTGCGTAGCGTTCCGGGCAGCGGGTAGAACCAGGCAGAGAATTCCCGGCTAGCAGCTTCCCTGTGGCGGGGAAGTGCAAACGTACACGTTTTCGGCCGAAAACGCGTTTTCCGGCGAAAACGCACACCACGGCTCTTTCTGAGAAAAAGCAAGCACGGAGGACGAGAACCGCTTTTGCCCTGCTTAGCGTTCCGGGCAGCGGGTAGAACCAGGCAGAGAATTCCCGGCTAGCAGCTTCCCTGTGGCGGGGAAGTGCAAACGTACACGTTTTCGGCCGAAAACGCGTTTTCCGGCGAAATCGCACACCACGGCTCTTTCTGAGAAAAAGCAAGCACGGAGGACGAGAACCGCTTTTGCCCTGCGTAGCGTTCCGGGCAGCGGGTAGAACCAGGCAGAGAATTCCCGGCTAGCAGCTTCCCTGTGGCGGGGAAGTGCAAACGTACACGTTTTCGGCCGAAAACGCGTTCTCCGGCGAAAACGCACACCACGGCTCTTTCTGAGAAAAAGCAAGCACGGAGGACGAGAACCGCTTTTGCCCTGCGTAGCGTTCCGGGCAGCGGGTAGAACCAGGCAGAGAATTCCCGGCTAGCAGCTTCCCTGTGGCGGGGAAGTGCAAACGTACACGTTTTCGGCCGAAAACGCGTTTTCCGGCGAAATCGCACACCACGGCTCTTTCTGAGAAAAAGCAAGCACGGAGGACGAGAACCGCTTTTGCCCTGCGTAGCGTTCCGGGCAGCGGGTAGAACCAGGCAGAGAATTCCCGGCTAGCAGCTTCCCTGTGGCGGGGAAGTGCAAACGTACACGTTTTCGGCCGAAAACGCGTTTTCCGGCGAAATCGCACACCACGGCTCTTTCTGAGAAAAAGCAAGCACGGAGGACGAGAACCGCTTTTGCCCTGCGTAGCGTTCCGGGCAGCGGGTAGAACCAGGCAGAGAATTCCCGGCTAGCAGCTTCCCTGTGGCGGGGAAGTGCAAACGTACACGTTTTCGGCCGAAAACGCGTTTTCCGGCGAAAACGCACACCACGGCTCTTTCTGAGAAAAAGCAAGCACGGAGGACGAGAACCGCTTTTGCCCTGCGTAGCGTTCCGGGCAGCGGGTAGAACCAGGCAGAGAATTCCCGGCTAGCAGCTTCCCTGTGGCGGGGAAGTGCAAACGTACACGTTTTCGGCCGAAAACGCGATTTCTGGCGAAAACGCACACCACGGCACTTTCTGAGAAAAAGCAAGCACGGAGGACGAGAACCGCTTTTGCCCTGCGTAGCGTTCCGGGCAGCGGGTAGAACCAGGCAGAGAATTCCCGGCTAGCAGCTTCCCTGTGGCGGGGAAGTGCAAACGTACACGTTTTCACCTGAAAACGCGTTTTCCGGCGAAAACGCACACCACGGCTCTTTCTGAGAAAAAGCAAGCACGGAGGACGAGAACCGCTTTTGCCCTGCGTAGCGTTCCGGGCAGCGGGTAGAACCAGGCAGAGAATTCCCGGCTAGCAGCTTCCCTGTGGCGGGGAAGTGCAAACGTACACGTTTTCGGCCGAAAACGCGTTTTCCGGCGAAAACGCACACCACGGCTCTTTCTGAGAAAAAGCAAGCACGGAGGACGAGAACCGCTTTTGCCCTGCGTAGCGTTCCGGGCAGCGGGTAGAACCAGGCAGAGAATTCCCGGCTAGCAGCTTCCCTGTGGCGGGGAAGTGCAAACGTACACGTTTTCGGCCGAAAACGCGTTTTCCGGCGAAATCGCACACCACGGCTCTTTCTGAGAAAAAGCAAGCACGGAGGACGAGAACCGCTTTTGCCCTGCGTAGCGTTCCGGGCAGCGGGTAGAACCAGGCAGAGAATTCCCGGCTAGCAGCTTCCCTGTGGCGGGGAAGTGCAAACGTACACGTTTTCGGCCGAAAACGCGTTTTCCGGCGAAAACGCACACCACGGCTCTTTCTGAGAAAAAGCAAGCACGGAGGACGAGAACCGCTTTTGCCCTGCGTAGCGTTCCGGGCAGCGGGTAGAACCAGGCAGAGAATTCCCGGCTAGCAGCTTCCCTGTGGCGGGGAAGTGCAAACGTACACGTTTTCGGCCGAAAACGCGTTTTCCGGCGAAAACGCACACCAAGGCTCTTTCTGAGAAAAAGCAAGCACGGAGGACCAGAACCGCTTTTGCCCTGCGTAGCGTTCCGGGTAGCGGGTAGAACCAGGCAGAGAATTCCCGGCTAGCAGCTTCCCTGTGGCGGGGAAGTGCAAACGTACACGTTTTCGGCCGAAAACGCGTTTTCCGGCGAAAACGCACACCACGGCTCTTTCTGAGAAAAAGCAAGCACGGAGGACGAGAACCGCTTTTGCCCTGCGTAGCGTTCCGGGCAGCGGGTAGAACCAGGCAGAGAATTCCCGGCTAGCAGCTTCCCTGTGGCGGGGAAGTGCAAACGTACACGTTTTCACCCGAAAACGCGTTTTCCGGCGAAATCGCACACCACGGCTCTTTCTGAGAAAAAGCAAGCACGGAGGACGAGAACCGCTTTTGCCCTGCGTAGCGTTCCGGGCAGCGGGTAGAACCAGGCAGAGAATTCCCGGCTAGCAGCTTCCCTGTGGCGGGGAAGTGCAAACGTACACGTTTTCGGCCGAAAACGCGTTTTCCGGCGAAAACGCACACCACGGCTCTTTCTGAGAAAAAGCAAGCACGGAGGACGAGAACCGCTTTTGCCCTGCTTAGCGTTCCGGGCAGCGGGTAGAACCAGGCAGAGAATTCCCGGCTAGCAGCTTCCCTGTGGCGGGGAAGTGCAAACGTACACGTTTTCGGCCGAAAACGCGTTTTCCGGCGAAATCGCACACCACGGCTCTTTCTGAGAAAAAGCAAGCACGGAGGACGAGAACCGCTTTTGCCCTGCGTAGCGTTCCGGGCAGCGGGTAGAACCAGGCAGAGAATTCCCGGCTAGCAGCTTCCCTGTGGCGGGGAAGTGCAAACGTACACGTTTTCGGCCGAAAACGCGTTTTCCGGCGAAAACGCACACCACGGCTCTTTCTGAGAAAAAGCAAGCACGGAGGACGAGAACCGCTTTTGCCCTGCGTAGCGTTCCGGGCAGCGGGTAGAACCAGGCAGAGAATTCCCGGCTAGCAGCTTCCCTGTGGCGGGGAAGTGCAAACGTACACGTTTTCGGCTGAAAACGCGTTTTCCGGCGAAATCGCACACCACGGCTCTTTCTGAGAAAAAGCAAGCACGGAGGACGAGAACCGCTTTTGCCCTGCGTAGCGTTCCGGGCAGCGGGTAGAACCAGGCAGAGAATTCCCGGCTAGCAGCTTCCCTGTGGCGGGAAAGTGCAAACGTACACGTTTTCGGCCGAAAACGCGTTTTCCGGCGAAAACGCACACCACGGCTCTTTCTGAGAAAAAGCAAGCACGGAGGACGAGAACCGCTTTTGCCCTGCGTAGCGTTCCGGGCAGCGGGTAGAACCAGGTAGAGAATTCCCGGCTAGCAGCTTCCCTGTGGCGGGGAAGTGTAAACGTACACGTTTTCGGCCGAAAACGCGTTTTCCGGCGAAAACGCACACCACGGCTCTTTCTGAGAAAAAGCAAGCACGGAGGACGAGAACCGCTTTTGCCCTGCGTAGCGTTCCGGGCAGCGGGTAGAACCAGGCAGAGAATTCCCGGCTAGCAGCTTCCCTGTGGCGGGGAAGTGCAAACGTACACGTTTTCGGCCGAAAACGCGTTTTCCGGCGAAAACGCACACCACGGCTCTTTCTGAGAAAAAGCAAGCACGGAGGACGGGAACCGCTTTTGCCCTGCGTAGCGTTCCGGGCAGCGGGTAGAACCAGGCAGAGAATTCCCGGCTAGCAGCTTCCCTGTGGCGGGGAAGTGCAAACGTACACGTTTTCGGCCGAAAACGCGTTTTCCGGCGAAAACGCACACCACGGCTCTTTCTGAGAAAAAGCAAGCACGGAGGACGAGAACCGCTTTTGCCCTGCGTAGCGTTCCGGGCAGCGGGTAGAACCAGGCAGAGAATTCCCGGCTAGCAGCTTCCCTGTGGCGGGGAAGTGCAAACGTACACGTTTTCGGCCGAAAACGCGTTTTCCGGCGAAAACGCACACCACGGCTCTTTCTGAGAAAAAGCAAGCACGGAGGACGAGAACCGCTTTTGCCCTGCGTAGCGTTCCGGGCAGCGGGTAGAACCAGGCAGAGAATTCCCGGCTAGCAGCTTCCCTGTGGCGGGGAAGTGCAAACGTACACGTTTTCGGCCGAAAACGCGTTTTCCGGCGAAAACGCACACCACGGCTCTTTCTGAGAAAAAGCAAGCACGGAGGACGAGAACCGCTTTTGCCCTGCGTAGCGTTCCGGGCAGCGGGTAGAACCAGGCAGAGAATTCCCGGCTAGCAGCTTCCCTGTGGCGGGGAAGTGCAAACGTACACGTTTTCGGCCGAAAACGCGTTTTCCGGCGAAATCGCACACCACGGCTCTTTCTGAGAAAAAGCAAGCACGGAGGACGAGAACCGCTTTTGCCCTGCGTAGCGTTCCGGGCAGCGGGTAGAACCAGGCAGAGAATTCCCGGCTAGCAGCTTCCCTGTGGCGGGGAAGTGCAAACGTACACGTTTTCGGCCGAAAACGCGTTTTCCGGCGAAAACGCACACCACGGCTCTTTCTGAGAAAAAGCAAGCACGGAGGACGAGAACCGCTTTTGCCCTGCGTAGCGTTCCGGGCAGCGGGTAGAACCAGGCAGAGAATTCCCGGCTAGCAGCTTCCCTGTGGCGGGGAAGTGCAAACGTACACGTTTTCACCTGAAAACGCGTTTTCCGGCGAAAACGCACACCACGGCTCTTTCTGAGAAAAAGCAAGCACGGAGGACGAGAACCGCTTTTGCCCTGCGTAGCGTTCCGGGCAGCGGGTAGAACCAGGCAGAGAATTCCCGGCTAGCAGCTTCCCTGTGGCGGGGAAGTGCAAACGTACACGTTTTCGGCCGAAAACGCGTTTTCCGGCGAAAACGCACACCACGGCTCTTTCTGAGAAAAAGCAAGCACGGAGGACGAGAACCGCTTTTGCCCTGCGTAGCGTTCCGGGCAGCGGGTAGAACCAGGCAGAGAATTCCCGGCTAGCAGCTTCCCTGTGGCGGGGAAGTGCAAACGTACACGTTTTCGGCCGAAAACGCGTTTTCCGGCGAAAACGCACACCACGGCTCTTTCTGAGAAAAAGCAAGCACGGAGGACGAGAACCGCTTTTGCCCTGCGTAGCGTTCCGGGCAGCGGGTAGAACCAGGCAGAGAATTCCCGGCTAGCAGCTTCCCTGTGGCGGGGAAGTGCAAACGTACACGTTTTCGGCCGAAAACGCGTTTTCCGGCGAAAACGCACACCACGGCTCTTTCTGAGAAAAAGCAAGCACGGAGGACGAGAACCGCTTTTGCCCTGCGTAGCGTTCCGGGCAGCGGGTAGAACCAGGCAGAGAATTCCCGGCTAGCAGATTCCCTGTGGCGGGGAAGTGCAAACGTACACGTTTTCGGCCGAAAACGCGTTTTCCGGCGAAAACGCACACCAAGGCTCTTTCTGAGAAAAAGCAAGCACGGAGGACGAGAACCGCTTTTGCCCTGCGTAGCGTTCCGGGCAGCGGGTAGAACCAGGCAGAGAATTCCCGGCTAGCAGCTTCCCTGTGGCGGGGAAGTGCAAACGTACACGTTTTCGGCCGAAAACGCGTTTTCCGGCGAAAACGCACACCACGGCTCTTTCTGAGAAAAAGCAAGCACGGAGGACGAGAACCGCTTTTGCCCTGCGTAGCGTTCCGGGCAGCGGGTAGAACCAGGCAGAGAATTCCCGGCTAGCAGCTTCCCTGTGGCGGGGAAGTGCAAACGTACACGTTTTCACCCGAAAACGCGTTTTCCGGCGAAATCGCACACCACGGCTCTTTCTGAGAAAAAGCAAGCACGGAGGACGAGAACCGCTTTTGCCCTGCGTAGCGTTCCGGGCAGCGGGTAGAACCAGGCAGAGAATTCCCGGCTAGCAGCTTCCCTGTGGCGGGGAAGTGCAAACGTACACGTTTTCGGCCGAAAACGCGTTTTCCGGCGAAAACGCACACCACGGCTCTTTCTGAGAAAAAGCAAGCACGGAGGACGAGAACCGCTTTTGCCCTGCTTAGCGTTCCGGGCAGCGGGTAGAACCAGGCAGAGAATTCCCGGCTAGCAGCTTCCCTGTGGCGGGGAAGTGCAAACGTACACGTTTTCGGCCGAAAACGCGTTTTCCGGCGAAATCGCACACCACGGCTCTTTCTGAGAAAAAGCAAGCACGGAGGACGAGAACCGCTTTTGCCCTGCGTAGCGTTCCGGGCAGCGGGTAGAACCAGGCAGAGAATTCCCGGCTAGCAGCTTCCCTGTGGCGGGGAAGTGCAAACGTACACGTTTTCGGCCGAAAACGCGTTCTCCGGCGAAAACGCACACCACGGCTCTTTCTGAGAAAAAGCAAGCACGGAGGACGAGAACCGCTTTTGCCCTGCGTAGCGTTCCGGGCAGCGGGTAGAACCAGGCAGAGAATTCCCGGCTAGCAGCTTCCCTGTGGCGGGGAAGTGCAAACGTACACGTTTTCGGCTGAAAACGCGTTTTCCGGCGAAATCGCACACCACGGCTCTTTCTGAGAAAAAGCAAGCACGGAGGACGAGAACCGCTTTTGCCCTGCGTAGCGTTCCGGGCAGCGGGTAGAACCAGGCAGAGAATTCCCGGCTAGCAGCTTCCCTGTGGCGGGAAAGTGCAAACGTACACGTTTTCTGCCGAAAACGCGTTTTCCGGCGAAAACGCACACCACGGCTCTTTCTGAGAAAAAGCAAGCACGGAGGACGAGAACCGCTTTTGCCCTGCGTAGCGTTCCGGGCAGCGGGTAGAACCAGGTAGAGAATTCCCGGCTAGCAGCTTCCCTGTGGCGGGGAAGTGTAAACGTACACGTTTTCGGCCGAAAACGCGTTTTCCGGCGAAAACGCACACCACGGCTCTTTCTGAGAAAAAGCAAGCACGGAGGACGAGAACCGCTTTTGCCCTGCGTAGCGTTCCGGGCAGCGGGTAGAACCAGGCAGAGAATTCCCGGCTAGCAGCTTCCCTGTGGCGGGGAAGTGCAAACGTACACGTTTTCGGCCGAAAACGCGTTTTCCGGCGAAAACGCACACCACGGCTCTTTCTGAGAAAAAGCAAGCACGGAGGACGGGAACCGCTTTTGCCCTGCGTAGCGTTCCGGGCAGCGGGTAGAACCAGGCAGAGAATTCCCGGCTAGCAGCTTCCCTGTGGCGGGGAAGTGCAAACGTACACGTTTTCGGCCGAAAACGCGTTTTCCGGCGAAAACGCACACCACGGCTCTTTCTGAGAAAAAGCAAGCACGGAGGACGAGAACCGCTTTTGCCCTGCGTAGCGTTCCGGGCAGCGGGTAGAACCAGGCAGAGAATTCCCGGCTAGCAGCTTCCCTGTGGCGGGGAAGTGCAAACGTACACGTTTTCGGCCGAAAACGCGTTTTCCGGCGAAAACGCACACCACGGCTCTTTCTGAGAAAAAGCAAGCACGGAGGACGAGAACCGCTTTTGCCCTGCGTAGCGTTCCGGGCAGCGGGTAGAACCAGGCAGAGAATTCCCGGCTAGCAGCTTCCCTGTGGCGGGGAAGTGCAAACGTACACGTTTTCGGCCGAAAACGCGTTTTCCGGCGAAATCGCACACCACGGCTCTTTCTGAGAAAAAGCAAGCACGGAGGACGAGAACCGCTTTTGCCCTGCGTAGCGTTCCGGGCAGCGGGTAGAACCAGGCAGAGAATTCCCGGCTAGCAGCTTCCCTGTGGCGGGGAAGTGCAAACGTACACGTTTTCGGCCGAAAACGCGTTTTCCGGCGAAAACGCACACCACGGCTCTTTCTGAGAAAAAGCAAGCACGGAGGACGAGAACCGCTTTTGCCCTGCGTAGCGTTCCGGGCAGCGGGTAGAACCAGGCAGAGAATTCCCGGCTAGCAGCTTCCCTGTGGCGGGGAAGTGCAAACGTACACGTTTTCACCTGAAAACGCGTTTTCCGGCGAAAACGCACACCACGGCTCTTTCTGAGAAAAAGCAAGCACGGAGGACGAGAACCGCTTTTGCCCTGCGTAGCGTTCCGGGCAGCGGGTAGAACCAGGCAGAGAATTCCCGGCTAGCAGCTTCCCTGTGGCGGGGAAGTGCAAACGTACACGTTTTCGGCCGAAAACGCGTTTTCCGGCGAAAACGCACACCACGGCTCTTTCTGAGAAAAAGCAAGCACGGAGGACGAGAACCGCTTTTGCCCTGCGTAGCGTTCCGGGCAGCGGGTAGAACCAGGCAGAGAATTCCCGGCTAGCAGCTTCCCTGTGGCGGGGAAGTGCAAACGTACACGTTTTCGGCCGAAAACGCGTTTTCCGGCGAAATCGCACACCACGGCTCTTTCTGAGAAAAAGCAAGCACGGAGGACGAGAACCGCTTTTGCCCTGCGTAGCGTTCCGGGCAGCGGGTAGAACCAGGCAGAGAATTCCCGGCTAGCAGCTTCCCTGTGGCGGGGAAGTGCAAACGTACACGTTTTCACCTGAAAACGCGTTTTCCGGCGAAAACGCACACCATGGCTCTTTCTGAGAAAAAGCAAGCACGGAGGACGAGAACCGCTTTTGCCCTGCGTAGCGTTCCGGGCAGCGGGTAGAACCAGGCAGAGAATTCCCGGCTAGCAGCTTCCCTGTGGCGGGGAAGTGCAAACGTACACGTTTTCGGCCGAAAACGCGTTTTCCGGCGAAAACGCACACCAAGGCTCTTTCTGAGAAAAAGCAAGCACGGAGGACGAGAACCGCTTTTGCCCTGCGTAGCGTTCCGGGCAGCGGGTAGAACCAGGCAGAGAATTCCCGGCTAGCAGCTTCCCTGTGGCGGGGAAGTGCAAACGTACACGTTTTCGGCCGAAAACGCGTTTTCCGGCGAAAACGCACACCACGGCTCTTTCTGAGAAAAAGCAAGCACGGAGGACGAGAACCGCTTTTGCCCTGCGTAGCGTTCCGGGCAGCGGGTAGAACCAGGCAGAGAATTCCCGGCTAGCAGCTTCCCTGTGGCGGGGAAGTGCAAACGTACACGTTTTCACCCGAAAACGCGTTTTCCGGCGAAATCGCACACCACGGCTCTTTCTGAGAAAAAGCAAGCACGGAGGACGAGAACCGCTTTTGCCCTGCGTAGCGTTCCGGGCAGCGGGTAGAACCAGGCCGAGAATTCCCGGCTAGCAGCTTCCCTGTGGCGGGGAAGTGCAAACGTACACGTTTTCGGCCGAAAACGCGTTTTCCGGCGAAAACGCACACCACGGCTCTTTCTGAGAAAAAGCAAGCACGGAGGACGAGAACCGCTTTTGCCCTGCTTAGCGTTCCGGGCAGCGGGTAGAACCAGGCAGAGAATTCCCGGCTAGCAGCTTCCCTGTGGCGGGGAAGTGCAAACGTACACGTTTTCGGCCGAAAACGCGTTTTCCGGCGAAATCGCACACCACGGCTCTTTCTGAGAAAAAGCAAGCACGGAGGACGAGAACCGCTTTTGCCCTGCGTAGCGTTCCGGGCAGCGGGTAGAACCAGGCAGAGAATTCCCGGCTAGCAGCTTCCCTGTGGCGGGGAAGTGCAAACGTACACGTTTTCGGCCGAAAACGCGTTCTCCGGCGAAAACGCACACCACGGCTCTTTCTGAGAAAAAGCAAGCACGGAGGACGAGAACCGCTTTTGCCCTGCGTAGCGTTCCGGGCAGCGGGTAGAACCAGGCAGAGAATTCCCGGCTAGCAGCTTCCCTGTGGCGGGGAAGTGCAAACGTACACGTTTTCGGCTGAAAACGCGTTTTCCGGCGAAATCGCACACCACGGCTCTTTCTGAGAAAAAGCAAGCACGGAGGACGAGAACCGCTTTTGCCCTGCGTAGCGTTCCGGGCAGCGGGTAGAACCAGGCAGAGAATTCCCGGCTAGCAGCTTCCCTGTGGCGGGAAAGTGCAAACGTACACGTTTTCGGCCGAAAACGCGTTTTCCGGCGAAAACGCACACCACGGCTCTTTCTGAGAAAAAGCAAGCACGGAGGACGAGAACCGCTTTTGCCCTGCGTAGCGTTCCGGGCAGCGGGTAGAACCAGGTAGAGAATTCCCGGCTAGCAGCTTCCCTGTGGCGGGGAAGTGTAAACGTACACGTTTTCGGCCGAAAACGCGTTTTCCGGCGAAAACGCACACCACGGCTCTTTCTGAGAAAAAGCAAGCACGGAGGACGAGAACCGCTTTTGCCCTGCGTAGCGTTCCGGGCAGCGGGTAGAACCAGGCAGAGAATTCCCGGCTAGCAGCTTCCCTGTGGCGGGGAAGTGCAAACGTACACGTTTTCGGCCGAAAACGCGTTTTCCGGCGAAAACGCACACCACGGCTCTTTCTGAGAAAAAGCAAGCACGGAGGACGGGAACCGCTTTTGCCCTGCGTAGCGTTCCGGGCAGCGGGTAGAACCAGGCAGAGAATTCCCGGCTAGCAGCTTCCCTGTGGCGGGGAAGTGCAAACGTACACGTTTTCGGCCGAAAACGCGTTTTCCGGCGAAAACGCACACCACGGCTCTTTCTGAGAAAAAGCAAGCACGGAGGACGAGAACCGCTTTTGCCCTGCGTAGCGTTCCGGGCAGCGGGTAGAACCAGGCAGAGAATTCCCGGCTAGCAGCTTCCCTGTGGCGGGGAAGTGCAAACGTACACGTTTTCGGCCGAAAACGCGTTTTCCGGCGAAAACGCACACCACGGCTCTTTCTGAGAAAAAGCAAGCACGGAGGACGAGAACCGCTTTTGCCCTGCGTAGCGTTCCGGGCAGCGGGTAGAACCAGGCAGAGAATTCCCGGCTAGCAGCTTCCCTGTGGCGGGGAAGTGCAAACGTACACGTTTTCGGCCGAAAACGCGTTTTCCGGCGAAATCGCACACCACGGCTCTTTCTGAGAAAAAGCAAGCACGGAGGACGAGAACCGCTTTTGCCCTGCGTAGCGTTCCGGGCAGCGGGTAGAACCAGGCAGAGAATTCCCGGCTAGCAGCTTCCCTGTGGCGGGGAAGTGCAAACGTACACGTTTTCACCTGAAAACGCGTTTTCCGGCGAAAACGCACACCACGGCTCTTTCTGAGAAAAAGCAAGCACGGAGGACGAGAACCGCTTTTGCCCTGCGTAGCGTTCCGGGCAGCGGGTAGAACCAGGCAGAGAATTCCCGGCTAGCAGCTTCCCTGTGGCGGGGAAGTGCAAACGTACACGTTTTCACCTGAAAACGCGTTTTCCGGCGAAAACGCACACCACGGCTCTTTCTGAGAAAAAGCAAGCACGGAGGACGAGAACCGCTTTTGCCCTGCGTAGCGTTCCGGGCAGCGGGTAGAACCAGGCAGAGAATTCCCGGCTAGCAGCTTCCCTGTGGCGGGGAAGTGCAAACGTACACGTTTTCGGCCGAAAACGCGTTTTCCGGCGAAAACGCACACCACGGCTCTTTCTGAGAAAAAGCAAGCACGGAGGACGAGAACCGCTTTTGCCCTGCGTAGCGTTCCGGGCAGCGGGTAGAACCAGGCAGAGAATTCCCGGCTAGCAGCTTCCCTGTGGCGGGGAAGTGCAAACGTACACGTTTTCGGCCGAAAACGCGTTTTCCGGCGAAATCGCACACCACGGCTCTTTCTGAGAAAAAGCAAGCACGGAGGACGAGAACCGCTTTTGCCCTGCGTAGCGTTCCGGGCAGCGGGTAGAACCAGGCAGAGAATTCCCGGCTAGCAGATTCCCTGTGGCGGGGAAGTGCAAACGTACACGTTTTCGGCCGAAAACGCGTTTTCCGGCGAAAACGCACACCAAGGCTCTTTCTGAGAAAAAGCAAGCACGGAGGACGAGAACCGCTTTTGCCCTGCGTAGCGTTCCGGGCAGCGGGTAGAACCAGGCAGAGAATTCCCGGCTAGCAGCTTCCCTGTGGCGGGGAAGTGCAAACGTACACGTTTTCGGCCGAAAACGCGTTTTCCGGCGAAAACGCACACCACGGCTCTTTCTGAGAAAAAGCAAGCACGGAGGACGAGAACCGCTTTTGCCCTGCGTAGCGTTCCGGGCAGCGGGTAGAACCAGGCAGAGAATTCCCGGCTAGCAGCTTCCCTGTGGCGGGGAAGTGCAAACGTACACGTTTTCACCCGAAAACGCGTTTTCCGGCGAAATCGCACACCACGGCTCTTTCTGAGAAAAAGCAAGCACGGAGGACGAGAACCGCTTTTGCCCTGCGTAGCGTTCCGGGCAGCGGGTAGAACCAGGCAGAGAATTCCCGGCTAGCAGCTTCCCTGTGGCGGGGAAGTGCAAACGTACACGTTTTCGGCCGAAAACGCGTTTTCCGGCGAAAACGCACACCACGGCTCTTTCTGAGAAAAAGCAAGCACGGAGGACGAGAACCGCTTTTGCCCTGCTTAGCGTTCCGGGCAGCGGGTAGAACCAGGCAGAGAATTCCCGGCTAGCAGCTTCCCTGTGGCGGGGAAGTGCAAACGTACACGTTTTCGGCCGAAAACGCGTTTTCCGGAGAAATCGCACACCACGGCTCTTTCTGAGAAAAAGCAAGCACGGAGGACGAGAACCGCTTTTGCCCTGCGTAGCGTTCCGGGCAGCGGGTAGAACCAGGCAGAGAATTCCCGGCTAGCAGCTTCCCTGTGGCGGGGAAGTGCAAACGTACACGTTTTCGGCCGAAAACGCGTTCTCAGGCGAAAACGCACACCACGGCTCTTTCTGAGAAAAAGCAAGCACGGAGGACGAGAACCGCTTTTGCCCTGCGTAGCGTTCCGGGCAGCGGGTAGAACCAGGCAGAGAATTCCCGGCTAGCAGCTTCCCTGTGGCGGGGAAGTGCAAACGTACACGTTTTCGGCCGAAAACGCGTTTTCCGGCGAAATCGCACACCACGGCTCTTTCTGAGAAAAAGCAAGCACGGAGGACGAGAACCGCTTTTGCCCTGCGTAGCGTTCCGGGCAGCGGGTAGAACCAGGCAGAGAATTCCCGGCTAGCAGCTTCCCTGTGGCGGGGAAGTGCAAACGTACACGTTTTCGGCCGAAAACGCGTTTTCCGGCGAAAACGCACACCACGGCTCTTTCTGAGAAAAAGCAAGCACGGAGGACGAGAACCGCTTTTGCCCTGCGTAGCGTTCCGGGCAGCGGGTAGAACCAGGCAGAGAATTCCCGGCTAGCAGCTTCCCTGTGGCGGGGAAGTGCAAACGTACACGTTTTCGGCCGAAAACGCGTTTTCCGGCGAAAACGCACACCACGGCTCTTTCTGAGAAAAAGCAAGCACGGAGGACGAGAACCGCTTTTGCCCTGCTTAGCGTTCCGGGCAGCGGGTAGAACCAGGCCGAGAATTCCCGGCTAGCAGCTTCCCTGTGGCGGGGAAGTGCAAACGTACACGTTTTCACCTGAAAACGCGTTTTCCGGCGAAAACGCACACCACGGCTCTTTCTGAGAAAAAGCAAGCACGGAGGACGAGAACCGCTTTTGCCCTGCGTAGCGTTCCGGGCAGCGGGTAGAACCAGGCAGAGAATTCCCGGCTAGCAGCTTCCCTGTGGCGGGGAAGTGCAAACGTACACGTTTTCGGCCGAAAACGCGTTTTCCGGCGAAAACGCACACCACGGCTCTTTCTGAGAAAAAGCAAGCACGGAGGACGAGAACCGCTTTTGCCCTGCGTAGCGTTCCGGGCAGCGGGTAGAACCAGGCAGAGAATTCCCGGCTAGCAGCTTCCCTGTGGCGGGGAAGTGCAAACGTACACGTTTTCGGCCGAAAACGCGTTTTCCGGCGAAAACGCACACCACGGCTCTTTCTGAGAAAAAGCAAGCACGGAGGACGAGAACCGCTTTTGCCCTGCGTAGCGTTCCGGGCAGCGGGTAGAACCAGGCAGAGAATTCCCGGCTAGCAGATTCCCTGTGGCGGGGAAGTGCAAACGTACACGTTTTCGGCCGAAAACTCGTTTTCCGGCGAAAACGCACACCAAGGCTCTTTCTGAGAAAAAGCAAGCACGGAGGACGAGAACCGCTTTTGCCCTGCGTAGCGTTCCGGGCAGCGGGTAGAACCAGGCAGAGAATTCCCGGCTAGCAGCTTCCCTGTGGCGGGGAAGTGCAAACGTACACGTTTTCACCTGAAAACGCGTTTTCCGGCGAAATCGCACACCACGGCTCTTTCTGAGAAAAAGCAAGCACGGAGGACGAGAACCGCTTTTGCCCTGCGTAGCGTTCCGGGCAGCGGGTAGAACCAGGCAGAGAATTCCCGGCTAGCAGCTTCCCTGTGGCGGGGAAGTGCAAACGTACACGTTTTCGGCCGAAAACGCGTTTTCCGGCGAAATCGCACACCACGGCTCTTTCTGAGAAAAAGCAAGCACGGAGGACGAGAACCGCTTTTGCCCTGCGTAGCGTTCCGGGCAGCGGGTAGAACCAGGCAGAGAATTCCCGGCTAGCAGCTTCCCTGTGGCGGGGAAGTGCAAACGTACACGTTTTCGGCCGAAAACGCGTTCTCCGGCGAAAACGCACACCACGGCTCTTTCTGAGAAAAAGCAAGCACGGAGGACGAGAACCGCTTTTGCCCTGCGTAGCGTTCCGGGCAGCGGGTAGAACCAGGCAGAGAATTCCCGGCTAGCAGCTTCCCTGTGGCGGGGAAGTGCAAACGTACACGTTTTCGGCCGAAAACGCGTTTTCCGGCGAAAACGCACACCACGGCTCTTTCTGAGAAAAAGCAAGCACGGAGGACGAGAACCGCTTTTGCCCTGCGTAGCGTTCCGGGCAGCGGGTAGAACCAGGCAGAGAATTCCCGGCTAGCAGCTTCCCTGTGGCGGGGAAGTGCAAACGTACACGTTTTCGGCCGAAAACGCGTTTTCCGGCGAAATCGCACACCACGGCTCTTTCTGAGAAAAAGCAAGCACGGAGGACGAGAACCGCTTTTGCCCTGCGTAGCGTTCCGGGCAGCGGGTAGAACCAGGCAGAGAATTCCCGGCTAGCAGCTTCCCTGTGGCGGGGAAGTGCAAACGTACACGTTTTCGGCCGAAAACGCGTTTTCCGGCGAAAACGCACACCACGGCTCTTTCTGAGAAAAAGCAAGCACGGAGGACGAGAACCGCTTTTGCCCTGCGTAGCGTTCCGGGCAGCGGGTAGAACCAGGCAGAGAATTCCCGGCTAGCAGCTTCCCTGTGGCGGGGAAGTGCAAACGTACACGTTTTCGGCCGAAAACGCGTTTTCCGGCGAAAACGCACACCACGGCTCTTTCTGAGAAAAAGCAAGCACGGAGGACGAGAACCGCTTTTGCCCTGCGTAGCGTTCCGGGCAGCGGGTAGAACCAGGCAGAGAATTCCCGGCTAGCAGCTTCCCTGTGGCGGGGAAGTGCAAACGTACACGTTTTCGGCCGAAAACGCGTTTTCCGGCGAAAACGCACACCACGGCTCTTTCTGAGAAAAAGCAAGCACGGAGGACGAGAACCGCTTTTGCCCTGCGTAGCGTTCCGGGCAGCGGGTAGAACCAGGCAGAGAATTCCCGGCTAGCAGCTTCCCTGTGGCGGGGAAGTGCAAACGTACACGTTTTCGGCCGAAAACGCGTTTTCCGGCGAAAACGCACACCACGGCTCTTTCTGAGAAAAAGCAAGCACGGAGGACGAGAACCGCTTTTGCCCTGCGTAGCGTTCCGGGCAGCGGGTAGAACCAGGCAGAGAATTCCCGGCTAGCAGCTTCCCTGTGGCGGGGAAGTGCAAACGTACACGTTTTCGGCCGAAAACGCGTTTTCCGGCGAAAACGCACACCACGGCTCTTTCTGAGAAAAAGCAAGCACGGAGGACGAGAACCGCTTTTGCCCTGCGTAGCGTTCCGGGCAGCGGGTAGAACCAGGCAGAGAATTCCCGGCTAGCAGCTTCCCTGTGGCGGGGAAGTGCAAACGTACACGTTTTCGGCCGAAAACGCGTTTTCCGGCGAAAACGCACACCACGGCTCTTTCTGAGAAAAAGCAAGCACGGAGGACGAGAACCGCTTTTGCCCTGCGTAGCGTTCCGGGCAGCGGGTAGAACCAGGCAGAGAATTCCCGGCTAGCAGCTTCCCTGTGGCGGGGAAGTGCAAACGTACACGTTTTCGGCCGAAAACGCGTTTTCCGGCGAAAACGCACACCACGGCTCTTTCTGAGAAAAAGCAAGCACGGAGGACGAGAACCGCTTTTGCCCTGCGTAGCGTTCCGGGCAGCGGGTAGAACCAGGCAGAGAATTCCCGGCTAGCAGCTTCCCTGTGGCGGGGAAGTGCAAACGTACACGTTTTCGGCCGAAAACGCGTTTTCCGGCGAAAACGCACACCACGGCTCTTTCTGAGAAAAAGCAAGCACGGAGGACGAGAACCGCTTTTGCCCTGCGTAGCGTTCCGGGCAGCGGGTAGAACCAGGCAGAGAATTCCCGGCTAGCAGCTTCCCTGTGGCGGGGAAGTGCAAACGTACACGTTTTCGGCCGAAAACGCGTTTTCCGGCGAAAACGCACACCACGGCTCTTTCTGAGAAAAAGCAAGCACGGAGGACGAGAACCGCTTTTGCCCTGCGTAGCGTTCCGGGCAGCGGGTAGAACCAGGCAGAGAATTCCCGGCTAGCAGCTTCCCTGTGGCGGGGAAGTGCAAACGTACACGTTTTCGGCCGAAAACGCGTTTTCCGGCGAAAACGCACACCACGGCTCTTTCTGAGAAAAAGCAAGCACGGAGGACGAGAACCGCTTTTGCCCTGCGTAGCGTTCCGGGCAGCGGGTAGAACCAGGCAGAGAATTCCCGGCTAGCAGCTTCCCTGTGGCGGGGAAGTGCAAACGTACACGTTTTCGGCCGAAAACGCGTTTTCCGGCGAAAACGCACACCACGGCTCTTTCTGAGAAAAAGCAAGCACGGAGGACGAGAACCGCTTTTGCCCTGCGTAGCGTTCCGGGCAGCGGGTAGAACCAGGCAGAGAATTCCCGGCTAGCAGCTTCCCTGTGGCGGGGAAGTGCAAACGTACACGTTTTCGGCCGAAAACGCGTTTTCCGGCGAAAACGCACACCACGGCTCTTTCTGAGAAAAAGCAAGCACGGAGGACGAGAACCGCTTTTGCCCTGCGTAGCGTTCCGGGCAGCGGGTAGAACCAGGCAGAGAATTCCCGGCTAGCAGCTTCCCTGTGGCGGGGAAGTGCAAACGTACACGTTTTCGGCCGAAAACGCGTTTTCCGGCGAAAACGCACACCACGGCTCTTTCTGAGAAAAAGCAAGCACGGAGGACGAGAACCGCTTTTGCCCTGCGTAGCGTTCCGGGCAGCGGGTAGAACCAGGCAGAGAATTCCCGGCTAGCAGCTTCCCTGTGGCGGGGAAGTGCAAACGTACACGTTTTCGGCCGAAAACGCGTTTTCCGGCGAAAACGCACACCACGGCTCTTTCTGAGAAAAAGCAAGCACGGAGGACGAGAACCGCTTTTGCCCTGCGTAGCGTTCCGGGCAGCGGGTAGAACCAGGCAGAGAATTCCCGGCTAGCAGCTTCCCTGTGGCGGGGAAGTGCAAACGTACACGTTTTCGGCCGAAAACGCGTTTTCCGGCGAAAACGCACACCACGGCTCTTTCTGAGAAAAAGCAAGCACGGAGGACGAGAACCGCTTTTGCCCTGCGTAGCGTTCCGGGCAGCGGGTAGAACCAGGCAGAGAATTCCCGGCTAGCAGCTTCCCTGTGGCGGGGAAGTGCAAACGTACACGTTTTCGGCCGAAAACGCGTTTTCCGGCGAAAACGCACACCACGGCTCTTTCTGAGAAAAAGCAAGCACGGAGGACGAGAACCGCTTTTGCCCTGCGTAGCGTTCCGGGCAGCGGGTAGAACCAGGCAGAGAATTCCCGGCTAGCAGCTTCCCTGTGGCGGGGAAGTGCAAACGTACACGTTTTCGGCCGAAAACGCGTTTTCCGGCGAAAACGCACACCACGGCTCTTTCTGAGAAAAAGCAAGCACGGAGGACGAGAACCGCTTTTGCCCTGCGTAGCGTTCCGGGCAGCGGGTAGAACCAGGCAGAGAATTCCCGGCTAGCAGCTTCCCTGTGGCGGGGAAGTGCAAACGTACACGTTTTCGGCCGAAAACGCGTTTTCCGGCGAAAACGCACACCACGGCTCTTTCTGAGAAAAAGCAAGCACGGAGGACGAGAACCGCTTTTGCCCTGCGTAGCGTTCCGGGCAGCGGGTAGAACCAGGCAGAGAATTCCCGGCTAGCAGCTTCCCTGTGGCGGGGAAGTGCAAACGTACACGTTTTCGGCCGAAAACGCGTTTTCCGGCGAAAACGCACACCACGGCTCTTTCTGAGAAAAAGCAAGCACGGAGGACGAGAACCGCTTTTGCCCTGCGTAGCGTTCCGGGCAGCGGGTAGAACCAGGCAGAGAATTCCCGGCTAGCAGCTTCCCTGTGGCGGGGAAGTGCAAACGTACACGTTTTCGGCCGAAAACGCGTTTTCCGGCGAAAACGCACACCACGGCTCTTTCTGAGAAAAAGCAAGCACGGAGGACGAGAACCGCTTTTGCCCTGCGTAGCGTTCCGGGCAGCGGGTAGAACCAGGCAGAGAATTCCCGGCTAGCAGCTTCCCTGTGGCGGGGAAGTGCAAACGTACACGTTTTCGGCCGAAAACGCGTTTTCCGGCGAAAACGCACACCACGGCTCTTTCTGAGAAAAAGCAAGCACGGAGGACGAGAACCGCTTTTGCCCTGCGTAGCGTTCCGGGCAGCGGGTAGAACCAGGCAGAGAATTCCCGGCTAGCAGCTTCCCTGTGGCGGGGAAGTGCAAACGTACACGTTTTCGGCCGAAAACGCGTTTTCCGGCGAAAACGCACACCACGGCTCTTTCTGAGAAAAAGCAAGCACGGAGGACGAGAACCGCTTTTGCCCTGCGTAGCGTTCCGGGCAGCGGGTAGAACCAGGCAGAGAATTCCCGGCTAGCAGCTTCCCTGTGGCGGGGAAGTGCAAACGTACACGTTTTCGGCCGAAAACGCGTTTTCCGGCGAAAACGCACACCACGGCTCTTTCTGAGAAAAAGCAAGCACGGAGGACGAGAACCGCTTTTGCCCTGCGTAGCGTTCCGGGCAGCGGGTAGAACCAGGCAGAGAATTCCCGGCTAGCAGCTTCCCTGTGGCGGGGAAGTGCAAACGTACACGTTTTCGGCCGAAAACGCGTTTTCCGGCGAAAACGCACACCACGGCTCTTTCTGAGAAAAAGCAAGCACGGAGGACGAGAACCGCTTTTGCCCTGCGTAGCGTTCCGGGCAGCGGGTAGAACCAGGCAGAGAATTCCCGGCTAGCAGCTTCCCTGTGGCGGGGAAGTGCAAACGTACACGTTTTCGGCCGAAAACGCGTTTTCCGGCGAAAACGCACACCACGGCTCTTTCTGAGAAAAAGCAAGCACGGAGGACGAGAACCGCTTTTGCCCTGCGTAGCGTTCCGGGCAGCGGGTAGAACCAGGCAGAGAATTCCCGGCTAGCAGCTTCCCTGTGGCGGGGAAGTGCAAACGTACACGTTTTCGGCCGAAAACGCGTTTTCCGGCGAAAACGCACACCACGGCTCTTTCTGAGAAAAAGCAAGCACGGAGGACGAGAACCGCTTTTGCCCTGCGTAGCGTTCCGGGCAGCGGGTAGAACCAGGCAGAGAATTCCCGGCTAGCAGCTTCCCTGTGGCGGGGAAGTGCAAACGTACACGTTTTCGGCCGAAAACGCGTTTTCCGGCGAAAACGCACACCACGGCTCTTTCTGAGAAAAAGCAAGCACGGAGGACGAGAACCGCTTTTGCCCTGCGTAGCGTTCCGGGCAGCGGGTAGAACCAGGCAGAGAATTCCCGGCTAGCAGCTTCCCTGTGGCGGGGAAGTGCAAACGTACACGTTTTCGGCCGAAAACTGCGTTTTCCGGCGAAAACGCACACCACGGCTCTTTCTGAGAAAAAGCAAGCACGGAGGACGAGAACCGCTTTTGCCCTGCGTAGCGTTCCGGGCAGCGGGTAGAACCAGGCAGAGAATTCCCGGCTAGCAGCTTCCCTGTGGCGGGGAAGTGCAAACGTACACGTTTTCGGCCGAAAACGCGTTTTCCGGCGAAAACGCACACCACGGCTCTTTCTGAGAAAAAGCAAGCACGGAGGACGAGAACCGCTTTTGCCCTGCGTAGCGTTCCGGGCAGCGGGTAGAACCAGGCAGAGAATTCCCGGCTAGCAGCTTCCCTGTGGCGGGGAAGTGCAAACGTACACGTTTTCGGCCGAAAACGCGTTTTCCGGCGAAAACGCACACCACGGCTCTTTCTGAGAAAAAGCAAGCACGGAGGACGAGAACCGCTTTTGCCCTGCGTAGCGTTCCGGGCAGCGGGTAGAACCAGGCAGAGAATTCCCGGCTAGCAGCTTCCCTGTGGCGGGGAAGTGCAAACGTACACGTTTTCGGCCGAAAACGCGTTTTCCGGCGAAAACGCACACCACGGCTCTTTCTGAGAAAAAGCAAGCACGGAGGACGAGAACCGCTTTTGCCCTGCGTAGCGTTCCGGGCAGCGGGTAGAACCAGGCAGAGAATTCCCGGCTAGCAGCTTCCCTGTGGCGGGGAAGTGCAAACGTACACGTTTTCGGCCGAAAACGCGTTTTCCGGCGAAAACGCACACCACGGCTCTTTCTGAGAAAAAGCAAGCACGGAGGACGAGAACCGCTTTTGCCCTGCGTAGCGTTCCGGGCAGCGGGTAGAACCAGGCAGAGAATTCCCGGCTAGCAGCTTCCCTGTGGCGGGGAAGTGCAAACGTACACGTTTTCGGCCGAAAACGCGTTTTCCGGCGAAAACGCACACCACGGCTCTTTCTGAGAAAAAGCAAGCACGGAGGACGAGAACCGCTTTTGCCCTGCGTAGCGTTCCGGGCAGCGGGTAGAACCAGGCAGAGAATTCCCGGCTAGCAGCTTCCCTGTGGCGGGGAAGTGCAAACGTACACGTTTTCGGCCGAAAACGCGTTTTCCGGCGAAAACGCACACCACGGCTCTTTCTGAGAAAAAGCAAGCACGGAGGACGAGAACCGCTTTTGCCCTGCGTAGCGTTCCGGGCAGCGGGTAGAACCAGGCAGAGAATTCCCGGCTAGCAGCTTCCCTGTGGCGGGGAAGTGCAAACGTACACGTTTTCGGCCGAAAACGCGTTTTCCGGCGAAAACGCACACCACGGCTCTTTCTGAGAAAAAGCAAGCACGGAGGACGAGAACCGCTTTTGCCCTGCGTAGCGTTCCGGGCAGCGGGTAGAACCAGGCAGAGAATTCCCGGCTAGCAGCTTCCCTGTGGCGGGGAAGTGCAAACGTACACGTTTTCGGCCGAAAACGCGTTTTCCGGCGAAAACGCACACCACGGCTCTTTCTGAGAAAAAGCAAGCACGGAGGACGAGAACCGCTTTTGCCCTGCGTAGCGTTCCGGGCAGCGGGTAGAACCAGGCAGAGAATTCCCGGCTAGCAGCTTCCCTGTGGCGGGGAAGTGCAAACGTACACGTTTTCGGCCGAAAACGCGTTTTCCGGCGAAAACGCACACCACGGCTCTTTCTGAGAAAAAGCAAGCACGGAGGACGAGAACCGCTTTTGCCCTGCGTAGCGTTCCGGGCAGCGGGTAGAACCAGGCAGAGAATTCCCGGCTAGCAGCTTCCCTGTGGCGGGGAAGTGCAAACGTACACGTTTTCGGCCGAAAACGCGTTTTCCGGCGAAAACGCACACCACGGCTCTTTCTGAGAAAAAGCAAGCACGGAGGACGAGAACCGCTTTTGCCCTGCGTAGCGTTCCGGGCAGCGGGTAGAACCAGGCAGAGAATTCCCGGCTAGCAGCTTCCCTGTGGCGGGGAAGTGCAAACGTACACGTTTTCGGCCGAAAACGCGTTTTCCGGCGAAAACGCACACCACGGCTCTTTCTGAGAAAAAGCAAGCACGGAGGACGAGAACCGCTTTTGCCCTGCGTAGCGTTCCGGGCAGCGGGTAGAACCAGGCAGAGAATTCCCGGCTAGCAGCTTCCCTGTGGCGGGGAAGTGCAAACGTACACGTTTTCGGCCGAAAACGCGTTTTCCGGCGAAAACGCACACCACGGCTCTTTCTGAGAAAAAGCAAGCACGGAGGACGAGAACCGCTTTTGCCCTGCGTAGCGTTCCGGGCAGCGGGTAGAACCAGGCAGAGAATTCCCGGCTAGCAGCTTCCCTGTGGCGGGGAAGTGCAAACGTACACGTTTTCGGCCGAAAACGCGTTTTCCGGCGAAAACGCACACCACGGCTCTTTCTGAGAAAAAGCAAGCACGGAGGACGAGAACCGCTTTTGCCCTGCGTAGCGTTCCGGGCAGCGGGTAGAACCAGGCAGAGAATTCCCGGCTAGCAGCTTCCCTGTGGCGGGGAAGTGCAAACGTACACGTTTTCGGCCGAAAACGCGTTTTCCGGCGAAAACGCACACCACGGCTCTTTCTGAGAAAAAGCAAGCACGGAGGACGAGAACCGCTTTTGCCCTGCGTAGCGTTCCGGGCAGCGGGTAGAACCAGGCAGAGAATTCCCGGCTAGCAGCTTCCCTGTGGCGGGGAAGTGCAAACGTACACGTTTTCGGCCGAAAACGCGTTTTCCGGCGAAAACGCACACCACGGCTCTTTCTGAGAAAAAGCAAGCACGGAGGACGAGAACCGCTTTTGCCCTGCGTAGCGTTCCGGGCAGCGGGTAGAACCAGGCAGAGAATTCCCGGCTAGCAGCTTCCCTGTGGCGGGGAAGTGCAAACGTACACGTTTTCGGCCGAAAACGCGTTTTCCGGCGAAAACGCACACCACGGCTCTTTCTGAGAAAAAGCAAGCACGGAGGACGAGAACCGCTTTTGCCCTGCGTAGCGTTCCGGGCAGCGGGTAGAACCAGGCAGAGAATTCCCGGCTAGCAGCTTCCCTGTGGCGGGGAAGTGCAAACGTACACGTTTTCGGCCGAAAACGCGTTTTCCGGCGAAAACGCACACCACGGCTCTTTCTGAGAAAAAGCAAGCACGGAGGACGAGAACCGCTTTTGCCCTGCGTAGCGTTCCGGGCAGCGGGTAGAACCAGGCAGAGAATTCCCGGCTAGCAGCTTCCCTGTGGCGGGGAAGTGCAAACGTACACGTTTTCGGCCGAAAACGCGTTTTCCGGCGAAAACGCACACCACGGCTCTTTCTGAGAAAAAGCAAGCACGGAGGACGAGAACCGCTTTTGCCCTGCGTAGCGTTCCGGGCAGCGGGTAGAACCAGGCAGAGAATTCCCGGCTAGCAGCTTCCCTGTGGCGGGGAAGTGCAAACGTACACGTTTTCGGCCGAAAACGCGTTTTCCGGCGAAAACGCACACCACGGCTCTTTCTGAGAAAAAGCAAGCACGGAGGACGAGAACCGCTTTTGCCCTGCGTAGCGTTCCGGGCAGCGGGTAGAACCAGGCAGAGAATTCCCGGCTAGCAGCTTCCCTGTGGCGGGGAAGTGCAAACGTACACGTTTTCGGCCGAAAACGCGTTTTCCGGCGAAAACGCACACCACGGCTCTTTCTGAGAAAAAGCAAGCACGGAGGACGAGAACCGCTTTTGCCCTGCGTAGCGTTCCGGGCAGCGGGTAGAACCAGGCAGAGAATTCCCGGCTAGCAGCTTCCCTGTGGCGGGGAAGTGCAAACGTACACGTTTTCGGCCGAAAACGCGTTTTCCGGCGAAAACGCACACCACGGCTCTTTCTGAGAAAAAGCAAGCACGGAGGACGAGAACCGCTTTTGCCCTGCGTAGCGTTCCGGGCAGCGGGTAGAACCAGGCAGAGAATTCCCGGCTAGCAGCTTCCCTGTGGCGGGGAAGTGCAAACGTACACGTTTTCGGCCGAAAACGCGTTTTCCGGCGAAAACGCACACCACGGCTCTTTCTGAGAAAAAGCAAGCACGGAGGACGAGAACCGCTTTTGCCCTGCGTAGCGTTCCGGGCAGCGGGTAGAACCAGGCAGAGAATTCCCGGCTAGCAGCTTCCCTGTGGCGGGGAAGTGCAAACGTACACGTTTTCGGCCGAAAACGCGTTTTCCGGCGAAAACGCACACCACGGCTCTTTCTGAGAAAAAGCAAGCACGGAGGACGAGAACCGCTTTTGCCCTGCGTAGCGTTCCGGGCAGCGGGTAGAACCAGGCAGAGAATTCCCGGCTAGCAGCTTCCCTGTGGCGGGGAAGTGCAAACGTACACGTTTTCGGCCGAAAACGCGTTTTCCGGCGAAAACGCACACCACGGCTCTTTCTGAGAAAAAGCAAGCACGGAGGACAGAGAACCGCTTTTGCCCTGCGTAGCGTTCCGGGCAGCGGGTAGAACCAGGCAGAGAATTCCCGGCTAGCAGCTTCCCTGTGGCGGGGAAGTGCAAACGTACACGTTTTCGGCCGAAAACGCGTTTTCCGGCGAAAACGCACACCACGGCTCTTTCTGAGAAAAAGCAAGCACGGAGGACGAGAACCGCTTTTGCCCTGCGTAGCGTTCCGGGCAGCGGGTAGAACCAGGCAGAGAATTCCCGGCTAGCAGCTTCCCTGTGGCGGGGAAGTGCAAACGTACACGTTTTCGGCCGAAAACGCGTTTTCCGGCGAAAACGCACACCACGGCTCTTTCTGAGAAAAAGCAAGCACGGAGGACGAGAACCGCTTTTGCCCTGCGTAGCGTTCCGGGCAGCGGGTAGAACCAGGCAGAGAATTCCCGGCTAGCAGCTTCCCTGTGGCGGGGAAGTGCAAACGTACACGTTTTCGGCCGAAAACGCGTTTTCCGGCGAAAACGCACACCACGGCTCTTTCTGAGAAAAAGCAAGCACGGAGGACGAGAACCGCTTTTGCCCTGCGTAGCGTTCCGGGCAGCGGGTAGAACCAGGCAGAGAATTCCCGGCTAGCAGCTTCCCTGTGGCGGGGAAGTGCAAACGTACACGTTTTCGGCCGAAAACGCGTTTTCCGGCGAAAACGCACACCACGGCTCTTTCTGAGAAAAAGCAAGCACGGAGGACGAGAACCGCTTTTGCCCTGCGTAGCGTTCCGGGCAGCGGGTAGAACCAGGCAGAGAATTCCCGGCTAGCAGCTTCCCTGTGGCGGGGAAGTGCAAACGTACACGTTTTCGGCCGAAAACGCGTTTTCCGGCGAAAACGCACACCACGGCTCTTTCTGAGAAAAAGCAAGCACGGAGGACGAGAACCGCTTTTGCCCTGCGTAGCGTTCCGGGCAGCGGGTAGAACCAGGCAGAGAATTCCCGGCTAGCAGCTTCCCTGTGGCGGGGAAGTGCAAACGTACACGTTTTCGGCCGAAAACGCGTTTTCCGGCGAAAACGCACACCACGGCTCTTTCTGAGAAAAAGCAAGCACGGAGGACGAGAACCGCTTTTGCCCTGCGTAGCGTTCCGGGCAGCGGGTAGAACCAGGCAGAGAATTCCCGGCTAGCAGCTTCCCTGTGGCGGGGAAGTGCAAACGTACACGTTTTCGGCCGAAAACGCGTTTTCCGGCGAAAACGCACACCACGGCTCTTTCTGAGAAAAAGCAAGCACGGAGGACGAGAACCGCTTTTGCCCTGCGTAGCGTTCCGGGCAGCGGGTAGAACCAGGCAGAGAATTCCCGGCTAGCAGCTTCCCTGTGGCGGGGAAGTGCAAACGTACACGTTTTCGGCCGAAAACGCGTTTTCCGGCGAAAACGCACACCACGGCTCTTTCTGAGAAAAAGCAAGCACGGAGGACGAGAACCGCTTTTGCCCTGCGTAGCGTTCCGGGCAGCGGGTAGAACCAGGCAGAGAATTCCCGGCTAGCAGCTTCCCTGTGGCGGGGAAGTGCAAACGTACACGTTTTCGGCCGAAAACGCGTTTTCCGGCGAAAACGCACACCACGGCTCTTTCTGAGAAAAAGCAAGCACGGAGGACGAGAACCGCTTTTGCCCTGCGTAGCGTTCCGGGCAGCGGGTAGAACCAGGCAGAGAATTCCCGGCTAGCAGCTTCCCTGTGGCGGGGAAGTGCAAACGTACACGTTTTCGGCCGAAAACGCGTTTTCCGGCGAAAACGCACACCACGGCTCTTTCTGAGAAAAAGCAAGCACGGAGGACGAGAACCGCTTTTGCCCTGCGTAGCGTTCCGGGCAGCGGGTAGAACCAGGCAGAGAATTCCCGGCTAGCAGCTTCCCTGTGGCGGGGAAGTGCAAACGTACACGTTTTCGGCCGAAAACGCGTTTTCCGGCGAAAACGCACACCACGGCTCTTTCTGAGAAAAAGCAAGCACGGAGGACGAGAACCGCTTTTGCCCTGCGTAGCGTTCCGGGCAGCGGGTAGAACCAGGCAGAGAATTCCCGGCTAGCAGCTTCCCTGTGGCGGGGAAGTGCAAACGTACACGTTTTCGGCCGAAAACGCGTTTTCCGGCGAAAACGCACACCACGGCTCTTTCTGAGAAAAAGCAAGCACGGAGGACGAGAACCGCTTTTGCCCTGCGTAGCGTTCCGGGCAGCGGGTAGAACCAGGCAGAGAATTCCCGGCTAGCAGCTTCCCTGTGGCGGGGAAGTGCAAACGTACACGTTTTCGGCCGAAAACGCGTTTTCCGGCGAAAACGCACACCACGGCTCTTTCTGAGAAAAAGCAAGCACGGAGGACGAGAACCGCTTTTGCCCTGCGTAGCGTTCCGGGCAGCGGGTAGAACCAGGCAGAGAATTCCCGGCTAGCAGCTTCCCTGTGGCGGGGAAGTGCAAACGTACACGTTTTCGGCCGAAAACGCGTTTTCCGGCGAAAACGCACACCACGGCTCTTTCTGAGAAAAAGCAAGCACGGAGGACGAGAACCGCTTTTGCCCTGCGTAGCGTTCCGGGCAGCGGGTAGAACCAGGCAGAGAATTCCCGGCTAGCAGCTTCCCTGTGGCGGGGAAGTGCAAACGTACACGTTTTCGGCCGAAAACGCGTTTTCCGGCGAAAACGCACACCACGGCTCTTTCTGAGAAAAAGCAAGCACGGAGGACGAGAACCGCTTTTGCCCTGCGTAGCGTTCCGGGCAGCGGGTAGAACCAGGCAGAGAATTCCCGGCTAGCAGCTTCCCTGTGGCGGGGAAGTGCAAACGTACACGTTTTCGGCCGAAAACGCGTTTTCCGGCGAAAACGCACACCACGGCTCTTTCTGAGAAAAAGCAAGCACGGAGGACGAGAACCGCTTTTGCCCTGCGTAGCGTTCCGGGCAGCGGGTAGAACCAGGCAGAGAATTCCCGGCTAGCAGCTTCCCTGTGGCGGGGAAGTGCAAACGTACACGTTTTCGGCCGAAAACGCGTTTTCCGGCGAAAACGCACACCACGGCTCTTTCTGAGAAAAAGCAAGCACGGAGGACGAGAACCGCTTTTGCCCTGCGTAGCGTTCCGGGCAGCGGGTAGAACCAGGCAGAGAATTCCCGGCTAGCAGCTTCCCTGTGGCGGGGAAGTGCAAACGTACACGTTTTCGGCCGAAAACGCGTTTTCCGGCGAAAACGCACACCACGGCTCTTTCTGAGAAAAAGCAAGCACGGAGGACGAGAACCGCTTTTGCCCTGCGTAGCGTTCCGGGCAGCGGGTAGAACCAGGCAGAGAATTCCCGGCTAGCAGCTTCCCTGTGGCGGGGAAGTGCAAACGTACACGTTTTCGGCCGAAAACGCGTTTTCCGGCGAAAACGCACACCACGGCTCTTTCTGAGAAAAAGCAAGCACGGAGGACGAGAACCGCTTTTGCCCTGCGTAGCGTTCCGGGCAGCGGGTAGAACCAGGCAGAGAATTCCCGGCTAGCAGCTTCCCTGTGGCGGGGAAGTGCAAACGTACACGTTTTCGGCCGAAAACGCGTTTTCCGGCGAAAACGCACACCACGGCTCTTTCTGAGAAAAAGCAAGCACGGAGGACGAGAACCGCTTTTGCCCTGCGTAGCGTTCCGGGCAGCGGGTAGAACCAGGCAGAGAATTCCCGGCTAGCAGCTTCCCTGTGGCGGGGAAGTGCAAACGTACACGTTTTCGGCCGAAAACGCGTTTTCCGGCGAAAACGCACACCACGGCTCTTTCTGAGAAAAAGCAAGCACGGAGGACGAGAACCGCTTTTGCCCTGCGTAGCGTTCCGGGCAGCGGGTAGAACCAGGCAGAGAATTCCCGGCTAGCAGCTTCCCTGTGGCGGGGAAGTGCAAACGTACACGTTTTCGGCCGAAAACGCGTTTTCCGGCGAAAACGCACACCACGGCTCTTTCTGAGAAAAAGCAAGCACGGAGGACGAGAACCGCTTTTGCCCTGCGTAGCGTTCCGGGCAGCGGGTAGAACCAGGCAGAGAATTCCCGGCTAGCAGCTTCCCTGTGGCGGGGAAGTGCAAACGTACACGTTTTCGGCCGAAAACGCGTTTTCCGGCGAAAACGCACACCACGGCTCTTTCTGAGAAAAAGCAAGCACGGAGGACGAGAACCGCTTTTGCCCTGCGTAGCGTTCCGGGCAGCGGGTAGAACCAGGCAGAGAATTCCCGGCTAGCAGCTTCCCTGTGGCGGGGAAGTGCAAACGTACACGTTTTCGGCCGAAAACGCGTTTTCCGGCGAAAACGCACACCACGGCTCTTTCTGAGAAAAAGCAAGCACGGAGGACGAGAACCGCTTTTGCCCTGCGTAGCGTTCCGGGCAGCGGGTAGAACCAGGCAGAGAATTCCCGGCTAGCAGCTTCCCTGTGGCGGGGAAGTGCAAACGTACACGTTTTCGGCCGAAAACGCGTTTTCCGGCGAAAACGCACACCACGGCTCTTTCTGAGAAAAAGCAAGCACGGAGGACGAGAACCGCTTTTGCCCTGCGTAGCGTTCCGGGCAGCGGGTAGAACCAGGCAGAGAATTCCCGGCTAGCAGCTTCCCTGTGGCGGGGAAGTGCAAACGTACACGTTTTCGGCCGAAAACGCGTTTTCCGGCGAAAACGCACACCACGGCTCTTTCTGAGAAAAAGCAAGCACGGAGGACGAGAACCGCTTTTGCCCTGCGTAGCGTTCCGGGCAGCGGGTAGAACCAGGCAGAGAATTCCCGGCTAGCAGCTTCCCTGTGGCGGGGAAGTGCAAACGTACACGTTTTCGGCCGAAAACGCGTTTTCCGGCGAAAACGCACACCACGGCTCTTTCTGAGAAAAAGCAAGCACGGAGGACGAGAACCGCTTTTGCCCTGCGTAGCGTTCCGGGCAGCGGGTAGAACCAGGCAGAGAATTCCCGGCTAGCAGCTTCCCTGTGGCGGGGAAGTGCAAACGTACACGTTTTCGGCCGAAAACGCGTTTTCCGGCGAAAACGCACACCACGGCTCTTTCTGAGAAAAAGCAAGCACGGAGGACGAGAACCGCTTTTGCCCTGCGTAGCGTTCCGGGCAGCGGGTAGAACCAGGCAGAGAATTCCCGGCTAGCAGCTTCCCTGTGGCGGGGAAGTGCAAACGTACACGTTTTCGGCCGAAAACGCGTTTTCCGGCGAAAACGCACACCACGGCTCTTTCTGAGAAAAAGCAAGCACGGAGGACGAGAACCGCTTTTGCCCTGCGTAGCGTTCCGGGCAGCGGGTAGAACCAGGCAGAGAATTCCCGGCTAGCAGCTTCCCTGTGGCGGGGAAGTGCAAACGTACACGTTTTCGGCCGAAAACGCGTTTTCCGGCGAAAACGCACACCACGGCTCTTTCTGAGAAAAAGCAAGCACGGAGGACGAGAACCGCTTTTGCCCTGCGTAGCGTTCCGGGCAGCGGGTAGAACCAGGCAGAGAATTCCCGGCTAGCAGCTTCCCTGTGGCGGGGAAGTGCAAACGTACACGTTTTCGGCCGAAAACGCGTTTTCCGGCGAAAACGCACACCACGGCTCTTTCTGAGAAAAAGCAAGCACGGAGGACGAGAACCGCTTTTGCCCTGCGTAGCGTTCCGGGCAGCGGGTAGAACCAGGCAGAGAATTCCCGGCTAGCAGCTTCCCTGTGGCGGGGAAGTGCAAACGTACACGTTTTCGGCCGAAAACGCGTTTTCCGGCGAAAACGCACACCACGGCTCTTTCTGAGAAAAAGCAAGCACGGAGGACGAGAACCGCTTTTGCCCTGCGTAGCGTTCCGGGCAGCGGGTAGAACCAGGCAGAGAATTCCCGGCTAGCAGCTTCCCTGTGGCGGGGAAGTGCAAACGTACACGTTTTCGGCCGAAAACGCGTTTTCCGGCGAAAACGCACACCACGGCTCTTTCTGAGAAAAAGCAAGCACGGAGGACGAGAACCGCTTTTGCCCTGCGTAGCGTTCCGGGCAGCGGGTAGAACCAGGCAGAGAATTCCCGGCTAGCAGCTTCCCTGTGGCGGGGAAGTGCAAACGTACACGTTTTCGGCCGAAAACGCGTTTTCCGGCGAAAACGCACACCACGGCTCTTTCTGAGAAAAAGCAAGCACGGAGGACGAGAACCGCTTTTGCCCTGCGTAGCGTTCCGGGCAGCGGGTAGAACCAGGCAGAGAATTCCCGGCTAGCAGCTTCCCTGTGGCGGGGAAGTGCAAACGTACACGTTTTCGGCCGAAAACGCGTTTTCCGGCGAAAACGCACACCACGGCTCTTTCTGAGAAAAAGCAAGCACGGAGGACGAGAACCGCTTTTGCCCTGCGTAGCGTTCCGGGCAGCGGGTAGAACCAGGCAGAGAATTCCCGGCTAGCAGCTTCCCTGTGGCGGGGAAGTGCAAACGTACACGTTTTCGGCCGAAAACGCGTTTTCCGGCGAAAACGCACACCACGGCTCTTTCTGAGAAAAAGCAAGCACGGAGGACGAGAACCGCTTTTGCCCTGCGTAGCGTTCCGGGCAGCGGGTAGAACCAGGCAGAGAATTCCCGGCTAGCAGCTTCCCTGTGGCGGGGAAGTGCAAACGTACACGTTTTCGGCCGAAAACGCGTTTTCCGGCGAAAACGCACACCACGGCTCTTTCTGAGAAAAAGCAAGCACGGAGGACGAGAACCGCTTTTGCCCTGCGTAGCGTTCCGGGCAGCGGGTAGAACCAGGCAGAGAATTCCCGGCTAGCAGCTTCCCTGTGGCGGGGAAGTGCAAACGTACACGTTTTCGGCCGAAAACGCGTTTTCCGGCGAAAACGCACACCACGGCTCTTTCTGAGAAAAAGCAAGCACGGAGGACGAGAACCGCTTTTGCCCTGCGTAGCGTTCCGGGCAGCGGGTAGAACCAGGCAGAGAATTCCCGGCTAGCAGCTTCCCTGTGGCGGGGAAGTGCAAACGTACACGTTTTCGGCCGAAAACGCGTTTTCCGGCGAAAACGCACACCACGGCTCTTTCTGAGAAAAAGCAAGCACGGAGGACGAGAACCGCTTTTGCCCTGCGTAGCGTTCCGGGCAGCGGGTAGAACCAGGCAGAGAATTCCCGGCTAGCAGCTTCCCTGTGGCGGGGAAGTGCAAACGTACACGTTTTCGGCCGAAAACGCGTTTTCCGGCGAAAACGCACACCACGGCTCTTTCTGAGAAAAAGCAAGCACGGAGGACGAGAACCGCTTTTGCCCTGCGTAGCGTTCCGGGCAGCGGGTAGAACCAGGCAGAGAATTCCCGGCTAGCAGCTTCCCTGTGGCGGGGAAGTGCAAACGTACACGTTTTCGGCCGAAAACGCGTTTTCCGGCGAAAACGCACACCACGGCTCTTTCTGAGAAAAAGCAAGCACGGAGGACGAGAACCGCTTTTGCCCTGCGTAGCGTTCCGGGCAGCGGGTAGAACCAGGCAGAGAATTCCCGGCTAGCAGCTTCCCTGTGGCGGGGAAGTGCAAACGTACACGTTTTCGGCCGAAAACGCGTTTTCCGGCGAAAACGCACACCACGGCTCTTTCTGAGAAAAAGCAAGCACGGAGGACGAGAACCGCTTTTGCCCTGCGTAGCGTTCCGGGCAGCGGGTAGAACCAGGCAGAGAATTCCCGGCTAGCAGCTTCCCTGTGGCGGGGAAGTGCAAACGTACACGTTTTCGGCCGAAAACGCGTTTTCCGGCGAAAACGCACACCACGGCTCTTTCTGAGAAAAAGCAAGCACGGAGGACGAGAACCGCTTTTGCCCTGCGTAGCGTTCCGGGCAGCGGGTAGAACCAGGCAGAGAATTCCCGGCTAGCAGCTTCCCTGTGGCGGGGAAGTGCAAACGTACACGTTTTCGGCCGAAAACGCGTTTTCCGGCGAAAACGCACACCACGGCTCTTTCTGAGAAAAAGCAAGCACGGAGGACGAGAGAACCGCTTTTGCCCTGCGTAGCGTTCCGGGCAGCGGGTAGAACCAGGCAGAGAATTCCCGGCTAGCAGCTTCCCTGTGGCGGGGAAGTGCAAACGTACACGTTTTCGGCCGAAAACGCGTTTTCCGGCGAAAACGCACACCACGGCTCTTTCTGAGAAAAAGCAAGCACGGAGGACGAGAACCGCTTTTGCCCTGCGTAGCGTTCCGGGCAGCGGGTAGAACCAGGCAGAGAATTCCCGGCTAGCAGCTTCCCTGTGGCGGGGAAGTGCAAACGTACACGTTTTCGGCCGAAAACGCGTTTTCCGGCGAAAACGCACACCACGGCTCTTTCTGAGAAAAAGCAAGCACGGAGGACGAGAACCGCTTTTGCCCTGCGTAGCGTTCCGGGCAGCGGGTAGAACCAGGCAGAGAATTCCCGGCTAGCAGCTTCCCTGTGGCGGGGAAGTGCAAACGTACACGTTTTCGGCCGAAAACGCGTTTTCCGGCGAAAACGCACACCACGGCTCTTTCTGAGAAAAAGCAAGCACGGAGGACGAGAACCGCTTTTGCCCTGCGTAGCGTTCCGGGCAGCGGGTAGAACCAGGCAGAGAATTCCCGGCTAGCAGCTTCCCTGTGGCGGGGAAGTGCAAACGTACACGTTTTCGGCCGAAAACGCGTTTTCCGGCGAAAACGCACACCACGGCTCTTTCTGAGAAAAAGCAAGCACGGAGGACGAGAACCGCTTTTGCCCTGCGTAGCGTTCCGGGCAGCGGGTAGAACCAGGCAGAGAATTCCCGGCTAGCAGCTTCCCTGTGGCGGGGAAGTGCAAACGTACACGTTTTCGGCCGAAAACGCGTTTTCCGGCGAAAACGCACACCACGGCTCTTTCTGAGAAAAAGCAAGCACGGAGGACGAGAACCGCTTTTGCCCTGCGTAGCGTTCCGGGCAGCGGGTAGAACCAGGCAGAGAATTCCCGGCTAGCAGCTTCCCTGTGGCGGGGAAGTGCAAACGTACACGTTTTCGGCCGAAAACGCGTTTTCCGGCGAAAACGCACACCACGGCTCTTTCTGAGAAAAAGCAAGCACGGAGGACGAGAACCGCTTTTGCCCTGCGTAGCGTTCCGGGCAGCGGGTAGAACCAGGCAGAGAATTCCCGGCTAGCAGCTTCCCTGTGGCGGGGAAGTGCAAACGTACACGTTTTCGGCCGAAAACGCGTTTTCCGGCGAAAACGCACACCACGGCTCTTTCTGAGAAAAAGCAAGCACGGAGGACGAGAACCGCTTTTGCCCTGCGTAGCGTTCCGGGCAGCGGGTAGAACCAGGCAGAGAATTCCCGGCTAGCAGCTTCCCTGTGGCGGGGAAGTGCAAACGTACACGTTTTCGGCCGAAAACGCGTTTTCCGGCGAAAACGCACACCACGGCTCTTTCTGAGAAAAAGCAAGCACGGAGGACGAGAACCGCTTTTGCCCTGCGTAGCGTTCCGGGCAGCGGGTAGAACCAGGCAGAGAATTCCCGGCTAGCAGCTTCCCTGTGGCGGGGAAGTGCAAACGTACACGTTTTCGGCCGAAAACGCGTTTTCCGGCGAAAACGCACACCACGGCTCTTTCTGAGAAAAAGCAAGCACGGAGGACGAGAACCGCTTTTGCCCTGCGTAGCGTTCCGGGCAGCGGGTAGAACCAGGCAGAGAATTCCCGGCTAGCAGCTTCCCTGTGGCGGGGAAGTGCAAACGTACACGTTTTCGGCCGAAAACGCGTTTTCCGGCGAAAACGCACACCACGGCTCTTTCTGAGAAAAAGCAAGCACGGAGGACGAGAACCGCTTTTGCCCTGCGTAGCGTTCCGGGCAGCGGGTAGAACCAGGCAGAGAATTCCCGGCTAGCAGCTTCCCTGTGGCGGGGAAGTGCAAACGTACACGTTTTCGGCCGAAAACGCGTTTTCCGGCGAAAACGCACACCACGGCTCTTTCTGAGAAAAAGCAAGCACGGAGGACGAGAACCGCTTTTGCCCTGCGTAGCGTTCCGGGCAGCGGGTAGAACCAGGCAGAGAATTCCCGGCTAGCAGCTTCCCTGTGGCGGGGAAGTGCAAACGTACACGTTTTCGGCCGAAAACGCGTTTTCCGGCGAAAACGCACACCACGGCTCTTTCTGAGAAAAAGCAAGCACGGAGGACGAGAACCGCTTTTGCCCTGCGTAGCGTTCCGGGCAGCGGGTAGAACCAGGCAGAGAATTCCCGGCTAGCAGCTTCCCTGTGGCGGGGAAGTGCAAACGTACACGTTTTCGGCCGAAAACGCGTTTTCCGGCGAAAACGCACACCACGGCTCTTTCTGAGAAAAAGCAAGCACGGAGGACGAGAACCGCTTTTGCCCTGCGTAGCGTTCCGGGCAGCGGGTAGAACCAGGCAGAGAATTCCCGGCTAGCAGCTTCCCTGTGGCGGGGAAGTGCAAACGTACACGTTTTCGGCCGAAAACGCGTTTTCCGGCGAAAACGCACACCACGGCTCTTTCTGAGAAAAAGCAAGCACGGAGGACGAGAACCGCTTTTGCCCTGCGTAGCGTTCCGGGCAGCGGGTAGAACCAGGCAGAGAATTCCCGGCTAGCAGCTTCCCTGTGGCGGGGAAGTGCAAACGTACACGTTTTCGGCCGAAAACGCGTTTTCCGGCGAAAACGCACACCACGGCTCTTTCTGAGAAAAAGCAAGCACGGAGGACGAGAACCGCTTTTGCCCTGCGTAGCGTTCCGGGCAGCGGGTAGAACCAGGCAGAGAATTCCCGGCTAGCAGCTTCCCTGTGGCGGGGAAGTGCAAACGTACACGTTTTCGGCCGAAAACGCGTTTTCCGGCGAAAACGCACACCACGGCTCTTTCTGAGAAAAAGCAAGCACGGAGGACGAGAACCGCTTTTGCCCTGCGTAGCGTTCCGGGCAGCGGGTAGAACCAGGCAGAGAATTCCCGGCTAGCAGCTTCCCTGTGGCGGGGAAGTGCAAACGTACACGTTTTCGGCCGAAAACGCGTTTTCCGGCGAAAACGCACACCACGGCTCTTTCTGAGAAAAAGCAAGCACGGAGGACGAGAACCGCTTTTGCCCTGCGTAGCGTTCCGGGCAGCGGGTAGAACCAGGCAGAGAATTCCCGGCTAGCAGCTTCCCTGTGGCGGGGAAGTGCAAACGTACACGTTTTCGGCCGAAAACGCGTTTTCCGGCGAAAACGCACACCACGGCTCTTTCTGAGAAAAAGCAAGCACGGAGGACGAGAACCGCTTTTGCCCTGCGTAGCGTTCCGGGCAGCGGGTAGAACCAGGCAGAGAATTCCCGGCTAGCAGCTTCCCTGTGGCGGGGAAGTGCAAACGTACACGTTTTCGGCCGAAAACGCGTTTTCCGGCGAAAACGCACACCACGGCTCTTTCTGAGAAAAAGCAAGCACGGAGGACGAGAACCGCTTTTGCCCTGCGTAGCGTTCCGGGCAGCGGGTAGAACCAGGCAGAGAATTCCCGGCTAGCAGCTTCCCTGTGGCGGGGAAGTGCAAACGTACACGTTTTCGGCCGAAAACGCGTTTTCCGGCGAAAACGCACACCACGGCTCTTTCTGAGAAAAAGCAAGCACGGAGGACGAGAACCGCTTTTGCCCTGCGTAGCGTTCCGGGCAGCGGGTAGAACCAGGCAGAGAATTCCCGGCTAGCAGCTTCCCTGTGGCGGGGAAGTGCAAACGTACACGTTTTCGGCCGAAAACGCGTTTTCCGGCGAAAACGCACACCACGGCTCTTTCTGAGAAAAAGCAAGCACGGAGGACGAGAACCGCTTTTGCCCTGCGTAGCGTTCCGGGCAGCGGGTAGAACCAGGCAGAGAATTCCCGGCTAGCAGCTTCCCTGTGGCGGGGAAGTGCAAACGTACACGTTTTCGGCCGAAAACGCGTTTTCCGGCGAAAACGCACACCACGGCTCTTTCTGAGAAAAAGCAAGCACGGAGGACGAGAACCGCTTTTGCCCTGCGTAGCGTTCCGGGCAGCGGGTAGAACCAGGCAGAGAATTCCCGGCTAGCAGCTTCCCTGTGGCGGGGAAGTGCAAACGTACACGTTTTCGGCCGAAAACGCGTTTTCCGGCGAAAACGCACACCACGGCTCTTTCTGAGAAAAAGCAAGCACGGAGGACGAGAACCGCTTTTGCCCTGCGTAGCGTTCCGGGCAGCGGGTAGAACCAGGCAGAGAATTCCCGGCTAGCAGCTTCCCTGTGGCGGGGAAGTGCAAACGTACACGTTTTCGGCCGAAAACGCGTTTTCCGGCGAAAACGCACACCACGGCTCTTTCTGAGAAAAAGCAAGCACGGAGGACGAGAACCGCTTTTGCCCTGCGTAGCGTTCCGGGCAGCGGGTAGAACCAGGCAGAGAATTCCCGGCTAGCAGCTTCCCTGTGGCGGGGAAGTGCAAACGTACACGTTTTCGGCCGAAAACGCGTTTTCCGGCGAAAACGCACACCACGGCTCTTTCTGAGAAAAAGCAAGCACGGAGGACGAGAACCGCTTTTGCCCTGCGTAGCGTTCCGGGCAGCGGGTAGAACCAGGCAGAGAATTCCCGGCTAGCAGCTTCCCTGTGGCGGGGAAGTGCAAACGTACACGTTTTCGGCCGAAAACGCGTTTTCCGGCGAAAACGCACACCACGGCTCTTTCTGAGAAAAAGCAAGCACGGAGGACGAGAACCGCTTTTGCCCTGCGTAGCGTTCCGGGCAGCGGGTAGAACCAGGCAGAGAATTCCCGGCTAGCAGCTTCCCTGTGGCGGGGAAGTGCAAACGTACACGTTTTCGGCCGAAAACGCGTTTTCCGGCGAAAACGCACACCACGGCTCTTTCTGAGAAAAAGCAAGCACGGAGGACGAGATTGCCCTGCGTAGCGTTCCGGGCAGCGGGTAGAACCAGGCAGAGAATTCCCGGCTAGCAGCTTCCCTGTGGCGGGGAAGTGCAAACGTACACGTTTTCGGCCGAAAACGCGTTTTCCGGCGAAATCGCACACCACGGCTCTTTCTGAGAAAAAGCAAGCACGGAGGACGAGAACCGCTTTTGCCCTGCGTAGCGTTCCGGGCAGCGGGTAGAACCAGGCAGAGAATTCCCGGCTAGCAGCTTCCCTGTGGCGGGGAAGTGCAAACGTACACGTTTTCGGCCGAAAACGCGTTTTCCGGCGAAAACGCACACCACGGCTCTTTCTGAGAAAAAGCAAGCACGGAGGACGAGAACCGCTTTTGCCCTGCGTAGCGTTCCGGGCAGCGGGTAGAACCAGGCAGAGAATTCCCGGCTAGCAGCTTCCCTGTGGCGGGGAAGTGCAAACGTACACGTTTTCGGCCGAAAACGCGTTTTCCGGCGAAAACGCACACCACGGCTCTTTCTGAGAAAAAGCAAGCACGGAGGACGAGAACCGCTTTTGCCCTGCGTAGCGTTCCGGGCAGCGGGTAGAACCAGGCAGAGAATTCCCGGCTAGCAGCTTCCCTGTGGCGGGGAAGTGCAAACGTACACGTTTTCGGCCGAAAACGCGTTTTCCGGCGAAAACGCACACCACGGCTCTTTCTGAGAAAAAGCAAGCACGGAGGACGAGAACCGCTTTTGCCCTGCGTAGCGTTCCGGGCAGCGGGTAGAACCAGGCAGAGAATTCCCGGCTAGCAGCTTCCCTGTGGCGGGGAAGTGCAAACGTACACGTTTTCGGCCGAAAACGCGTTTTCCGGCGAAAACGCACACCACGGCTCTTTCTGAGAAAAAGCAAGCACGGAGGACGAGAACCGCTTTTGCCCTGCGTAGCGTTCCGGGCAGCGGGTAGAACCAGGCAGAGAATTCCCGGCTAGCAGCTTCCCTGTGGCGGGGAAGTGCAAACGTACACGTTTTCGGCCGAAAACGCGTTTTCCGGCGAAAACGCACACCACGGCTCTTTCTGAGAAAAAGCAAGCACGGAGGACGAGAACCGCTTTTGCCCTGCGTAGCGTTCCGGGCAGCGGGTAGAACCAGGCAGAGAATTCCCGGCTAGCAGCTTCCCTGTGGCGGGGAAGTGCAAACGTACACGTTTTCGGCCGAAAACGCGTTTTCCGGCGAAAACGCACACCACGGCTCTTTCTGAGAAAAAGCAAGCACGGAGGACGAGAACCGCTTTTGCCCTGCGTAGCGTTCCGGGCAGCGGGTAGAACCAGGCAGAGAATTCCCGGCTAGCAGCTTCCCTGTGGCGGGGAAGTGCAAACGTACACGTTTTCGGCCGAAAACGCGTTTTCCGGCGAAAACGCACACCACGGCTCTTTCTGAGAAAAAGCAAGCACGGAGGACGAGAACCGCTTTTGCCCTGCGTAGCGTTCCGGGCAGCGGGTAGAACCAGGCAGAGAATTCCCGGCTAGCAGCTTCCCTGTGGCGGGGAAGTGCAAACGTACACGTTTTCGGCCGAAAACGCGTTTTCCGGCGAAAACGCACACCACGGCTCTTTCTGAGAAAAAGCAAGCACGGAGGACGAGAACCGCTTTTGCCCTGCGTAGCGTTCCGGGCAGCGGGTAGAACCAGGCAGAGAATTCCCGGCTAGCAGCTTCCCTGTGGCGGGGAAGTGCAAACGTACACGTTTTCGGCCGAAAACGCGTTTTCCGGCGAAAACGCACACCACGGCTCTTTCTGAGAAAAAGCAAGCACGGAGGACGAGAACCGCTTTTGCCCTGCGTAGCGTTCCGGGCAGCGGGTAGAACCAGGCAGAGAATTCCCGGCTAGCAGCTTCCCTGTGGCGGGGAAGTGCAAACGTACACGTTTTCGGCCGAAAACGCGTTTTCCGGCGAAAACGCACACCACGGCTCTTTCTGAGAAAAAGCAAGCACGGAGGACGAGAACCGCTTTTGCCCTGCGTAGCGTTCCGGGCAGCGGGTAGAACCAGGCAGAGAATTCCCGGCTAGCAGCTTCCCTGTGGCGGGGAAGTGCAAACGTACACGTTTTCGGCCGAAAACGCGTTTTCCGGCGAAAACGCACACCACGGCTCTTTCTGAGAAAAAGCAAGCACGGAGGACGAGAACCGCTTTTGCCCTGCGTAGCGTTCCGGGCAGCGGGTAGAACCAGGCAGAGAATTCCCGGCTAGCAGCTTCCCTGTGGCGGGGAAGTGCAAACGTACACGTTTTCGGCCGAAAACGCGTTTTCCGGCGAAAACGCACACCACGGCTCTTTCTGAGAAAAAGCAAGCACGGAGGACGAGAACCGCTTTTGCCCTGCGTAGCGTTCCGGGCAGCGGGTAGAACCAGGCAGAGAATTCCCGGCTAGCAGCTTCCCTGTGGCGGGGAAGTGCAAACGTACACGTTTTCGGCCGAAAACGCGTTTTCCGGCGAAAACGCACACCACGGCTCTTTCTGAGAAAAAGCAAGCACGGAGGACGAGAACCGCTTTTGCCCTGCGTAGCGTTCCGGGCAGCGGGTAGAACCAGGCAGAGAATTCCCGGCTAGCAGCTTCCCTGTGGCGGGGAAGTGCAAACGTACACGTTTTCGGCCGAAAACGCGTTTTCCGGCGAAAACGCACACCACGGCTCTTTCTGAGAAAAAGCAAGCACGGAGGACGAGAACCGCTTTTGCCCTGCGTAGCGTTCCGGGCAGCGGGTAGAACCAGGCAGAGAATTCCCGGCTAGCAGCTTCCCTGTGGCGGGGAAGTGCAAACGTACACGTTTTCGGCCGAAAACGCGTTTTCCGGCGAAAACGCACACCACGGCTCTTTCTGAGAAAAAGCAAGCACGGAGGACGAGAACCGCTTTTGCCCTGCGTAGCGTTCCGGGCAGCGGGTAGAACCAGGCAGAGAATTCCCGGCTAGCAGCTTCCCTGTGGCGGGGAAGTGCAAACGTACACGTTTTCGGCCGAAAACGCGTTTTCCGGCGAAAACGCACACCACGGCTCTTTCTGAGAAAAAGCAAGCACGGAGGACGAGAACCGCTTTTGCCCTGCGTAGCGTTCCGGGCAGCGGGTAGAACCAGGCAGAGAATTCCCGGCTAGCAGCTTCCCTGTGGCGGGGAAGTGCAAACGTACACGTTTTCGGCCGAAAACGCGTTTTCCGGCGAAAACGCACACCACGGCTCTTTCTGAGAAAAAGCAAGCACGGAGGACGAGAACCGCTTTTGCCCTGCGTAGCGTTCCGGGCAGCGGGTAGAACCAGGCAGAGAATTCCCGGCTAGCAGCTTCCCTGTGGCGGGGAAGTGCAAACGTACACGTTTTCGGCCGAAAACGCGTTTTCCGGCGAAAACGCACACCACGGCTCTTTCTGAGAAAAAGCAAGCACGGAGGACGAGAACCGCTTTTGCCCTGCGTAGCGTTCCGGGCAGCGGGTAGAACCAGGCAGAGAATTCCCGGCTAGCAGCTTCCCTGTGGCGGGGAAGTGCAAACGTACACGTTTTCGGCCGAAAACGCGTTTTCCGGCGAAAACGCACACCACGGCTCTTTCTGAGAAAAAGCAAGCACGGAGGACGAGAACCGCTTTTGCCCTGCGTAGCGTTCCGGGCAGCGGGTAGAACCAGGCAGAGAATTCCCGGCTAGCAGCTTCCCTGTGGCGGGGAAGTGCAAACGTACACGTTTTCGGCCGAAAACGCGTTTTCCGGCGAAAACGCACACCACGGCTCTTTCTGAGAAAAAGCAAGCACGGAGGACGAGAACCGCTTTTGCCCTGCGTAGCGTTCCGGGCAGCGGGTAGAACCAGGCAGAGAATTCCCGGCTAGCAGCTTCCCTGTGGCGGGGAAGTGCAAACGTACACGTTTTCGGCCGAAAACGCGTTTTCCGGCGAAAACGCACACCACGGCTCTTTCTGAGAAAAAGCAAGCACGGAGGACGAGAACCGCTTTTGCCCTGCGTAGCGTTCCGGGCAGCGGGTAGAACCAGGCAGAGAATTCCCGGCTAGCAGCTTCCCTGTGGCGGGGAAGTGCAAACGTACACGTTTTCGGCCGAAAACGCGTTTTCCGGCGAAAACGCACACCACGGCTCTTTCTGAGAAAAAGCAAGCACGGAGGACGAGAACCGCTTTTGCCCTGCGTAGCGTTCCGGGCAGCGGGTAGAACCAGGCAGAGAATTCCCGGCTAGCAGCTTCCCTGTGGCGGGGAAGTGCAAACGTACACGTTTTCGGCCGAAAACGCGTTTTCCGGCGAAAACGCACACCACGGCTCTTTCTGAGAAAAAGCAAGCACGGAGGACGAGAACCGCTTTTGCCCTGCGTAGCGTTCCGGGCAGCGGGTAGAACCAGGCAGAGAATTCCCGGCTAGCAGCTTCCCTGTGGCGGGGAAGTGCAAACGTACACGTTTTCGGCCGAAAACGCGTTTTCCGGCGAAAACGCACACCACGGCTCTTTCTGAGAAAAAGCAAGCACGGAGGACGAGAACCGCTTTTGCCCTGCGTAGCGTTCCGGGCAGCGGGTAGAACCAGGCAGAGAATTCCCGGCTAGCAGCTTCCCTGTGGCGGGGAAGTGCAAACGTACACGTTTTCGGCCGAAAACGCGTTTTCCGGCGAAAACGCACACCACGGCTCTTTCTGAGAAAAAGCAAGCACGGAGGACGAGAACCGCTTTTGCCCTGCGTAGCGTTCCGGGCAGCGGGTAGAACCAGGCAGAGAATTCCCGGCTAGCAGCTTCCCTGTGGCGGGGAAGTGCAAACGTACACGTTTTCGGCCGAAAACGCGTTTTCCGGCGAAAACGCACACCACGGCTCTTTCTGAGAAAAAGCAAGCACGGAGGACGAGAACCGCTTTTGCCCTGCGTAGCGTTCCGGGCAGCGGGTAGAACCAGGCAGAGAATTCCCGGCTAGCAGCTTCCCTGTGGCGGGGAAGTGCAAACGTACACGTTTTCGGCCGAAAACGCGTTTTCCGGCGAAAACGCACACCACGGCTCTTTCTGAGAAAAAGCAAGCACGGAGGACGAGAACCGCTTTTGCCCTGCGTAGCGTTCCGGGCAGCGGGTAGAACCAGGCAGAGAATTCCCGGCTAGCAGCTTCCCTGTGGCGGGGAAGTGCAAACGTACACGTTTTCGGCCGAAAACGCGTTTTCCGGCGAAAACGCACACCACGGCTCTTTCTGAGAAAAAGCAAGCACGGAGGACGAGAACCGCTTTTGCCCTGCGTAGCGTTCCGGGCAGCGGGTAGAACCAGGCAGAGAATTCCCGGCTAGCAGCTTCCCTGTGGCGGGGAAGTGCAAACGTACACGTTTTCGGCCGAAAACGCGTTTTCCGGCGAAAACGCACACCACGGCTCTTTCTGAGAAAAAGCAAGCACGGAGGACGAGAACCGCTTTTGCCCTGCGTAGCGTTCCGGGCAGCGGGTAGAACCAGGCAGAGAATTCCCGGCTAGCAGCTTCCCTGTGGCGGGGAAGTGCAAACGTACACGTTTTCGGCCGAAAACGCGTTTTCCGGCGAAAACGCACACCACGGCTCTTTCTGAGAAAAAGCAAGCACGGAGGACGAGAACCGCTTTTGCCCTGCGTAGCGTTCCGGGCAGCGGGTAGAACCAGGCAGAGAATTCCCGGCTAGCAGCTTCCCTGTGGCGGGGAAGTGCAAACGTACACGTTTTCGGCCGAAAACGCGTTTTCCGGCGAAAACGCACACCACGGCTCTTTCTGAGAAAAAGCAAGCACGGAGGACGAGAACCGCTTTTGCCCTGCGTAGCGTTCCGGGCAGCGGGTAGAACCAGGCAGAGAATTCCCGGCTAGCAGCTTCCCTGTGGCGGGGAAGTGCAAACGTACACGTTTTCGGCCGAAAACGCGTTTTCCGGCGAAAACGCACACCACGGCTCTTTCTGAGAAAAAGCAAGCACGGAGGACGAGAACCGCTTTTGCCCTGCGTAGCGTTCCGGGCAGCGGGTAGAACCAGGCAGAGAATTCCCGGCTAGCAGCTTCCCTGTGGCGGGGAAGTGCAAACGTACACGTTTTCGGCCGAAAACGCGTTTTCCGGCGAAAACGCACACCACGGCTCTTTCTGAGAAAAAGCAAGCACGGAGGACGAGAACCGCTTTTGCCCTGCGTAGCGTTCCGGGCAGCGGGTAGAACCAGGCAGAGAATTCCCGGCTAGCAGCTTCCCTGTGGCGGGGAAGTGCAAACGTACACGTTTTCGGCCGAAAACGCGTTTTCCGGCGAAAACGCACACCACGGCTCTTTCTGAGAAAAAGCAAGCACGGAGGACGAGAACCGCTTTTGCCCTGCGTAGCGTTCCGGGCAGCGGGTAGAACCAGGCAGAGAATTCCCGGCTAGCAGCTTCCCTGTGGCGGGGAAGTGCAAACGTACACGTTTTCGGCCGAAAACGCGTTTTCCGGCGAAAACGCACACCACGGCTCTTTCTGAGAAAAAGCAAGCACGGAGGACGAGAACCGCTTTTGCCCTGCGTAGCGTTCCGGGCAGCGGGTAGAACCAGGCAGAGAATTCCCGGCTAGCAGCTTCCCTGTGGCGGGGAAGTGCAAACGTACACGTTTTCGGCCGAAAACGCGTTTTCCGGCGAAAACGCACACCACGGCTCTTTCTGAGAAAAAGCAAGCACGGAGGACGAGAACCGCTTTTGCCCTGCGTAGCGTTCCGGGCAGCGGGTAGAACCAGGCAGAGAATTCCCGGCTAGCAGCTTCCCTGTGGCGGGGAAGTGCAAACGTACACGTTTTCGGCCGAAAACGCGTTTTCCGGCGAAAACGCACACCACGGCTCTTTCTGAGAAAAAGCAAGCACGGAGGACGAGAACCGCTTTTGCCCTGCGTAGCGTTCCGGGCAGCGGGTAGAACCAGGCAGAGAATTCCCGGCTAGCAGCTTCCCTGTGGCGGGGAAGTGCAAACGTACACGTTTTCGGCCGAAAACGCGTTTTCCGGCGAAAACGCACACCACGGCTCTTTCTGAGAAAAAGCAAGCACGGAGGACGAGAACCGCTTTTGCCCTGCGTAGCGTTCCGGGCAGCGGGTAGAACCAGGCAGAGAATTCCCGGCTAGCAGCTTCCCTGTGGCGGGGAAGTGCAAACGTACACGTTTTCGGCCGAAAACGCGTTTTCCGGCGAAAACGCACACCACGGCTCTTTCTGAGAAAAAGCAAGCACGGAGGACGAGAACCGCTTTTGCCCTGCGTAGCGTTCCGGGCAGCGGGTAGAACCAGGCAGAGAATTCCCGGCTAGCAGCTTCCCTGTGGCGGGGAAGTGCAAACGTACACGTTTTCGGCCGAAAACGCGTTTTCCGGCGAAAACGCACACCACGGCTCTTTCTGAGAAAAAGCAAGCACGGAGGACGAGAACCGCTTTTGCCCTGCGTAGCGTTCCGGGCAGCGGGTAGAACCAGGCAGAGAATTCCCGGCTAGCAGCTTCCCTGTGGCGGGGAAGTGCAAACGTACACGTTTTCGGCCGAAAACGCGTTTTCCGGCGAAAACGCACACCACGGCTCTTTCTGAGAAAAAGCAAGCACGGAGGACGAGAACCGCTTTTGCCCTGCGTAGCGTTCCGGGCAGCGGGTAGAACCAGGCAGAGAATTCCCGGCTAGCAGCTTCCCTGTGGCGGGGAAGTGCAAACGTACACGTTTTCGGCCGAAAACGCGTTTTCCGGCGAAAACGCACACCACGGCTCTTTCTGAGAAAAAGCAAGCACGGAGGACGAGAACCGCTTTTGCCCTGCGTAGCGTTCCGGGCAGCGGGTAGAACCAGGCAGAGAATTCCCGGCTAGCAGCTTCCCTGTGGCGGGGAAGTGCAAACGTACACGTTTTCGGCCGAAAACGCGTTTTCCGGCGAAAACGCACACCACGGCTCTTTCTGAGAAAAAGCAAGCACGGAGGACGAGAACCGCTTTTGCCCTGCGTAGCGTTCCGGGCAGCGGGTAGAACCAGGCAGAGAATTCCCGGCTAGCAGCTTCCCTGTGGCGGGGAAGTGCAAACGTACACGTTTTCGGCCGAAAACGCGTTTTCCGGCGAAAACGCACACCACGGCTCTTTCTGAGAAAAAGCAAGCACGGAGGACGAGAACCGCTTTTGCCCTGCGTAGCGTTCCGGGCAGCGGGTAGAACCAGGCAGAGAATTCCCGGCTAGCAGCTTCCCTGTGGCGGGGAAGTGCAAACGTACACGTTTTCGGCCGAAAACGCGTTTTCCGGCGAAAACGCACACCACGGCTCTTTCTGAGAAAAAGCAAGCACGGAGGACGAGAACCGCTTTTGCCCTGCGTAGCGTTCCGGGCAGCGGGTAGAACCAGGCAGAGAATTCCCGGCTAGCAGCTTCCCTGTGGCGGGGAAGTGCAAACGTACACGTTTTCGGCCGAAAACGCGTTTTCCGGCGAAAACGCACACCACGGCTCTTTCTGAGAAAAAGCAAGCACGGAGGACGAGAACCGCTTTTGCCCTGCGTAGCGTTCCGGGCAGCGGGTAGAACCAGGCAGAGAATTCCCGGCTAGCAGCTTCCCTGTGGCGGGGAAGTGCAAACGTACACGTTTTCGGCCGAAAACGCGTTTTCCGGCGAAAACGCACACCACGGCTCTTTCTGAGAAAAAGCAAGCACGGAGGACGAGAACCGCTTTTGCCCTGCGTAGCGTTCCGGGCAGCGGGTAGAACCAGGCAGAGAATTCCCGGCTAGCAGCTTCCCTGTGGCGGGGAAGTGCAAACGTACACGTTTTCGGCCGAAAACGCGTTTTCCGGCGAAAACGCACACCACGGCTCTTTCTGAGAAAAAGCAAGCACGGAGGACGAGAACCGCTTTTGCCCTGCGTAGCGTTCCGGGCAGCGGGTAGAACCAGGCAGAGAATTCCCGGCTAGCAGCTTCCCTGTGGCGGGGAAGTGCAAACGTACACGTTTTCGGCCGAAAACGCGTTTTCCGGCGAAAACGCACACCACGGCTCTTTCTGAGAAAAAGCAAGCACGGAGGACGAGAACCGCTTTTGCCCTGCGTAGCGTTCCGGGCAGCGGGTAGAACCAGGCAGAGAATTCCCGGCTAGCAGCTTCCCTGTGGCGGGGAAGTGCAAACGTACACGTTTTCGGCCGAAAACGCGTTTTCCGGCGAAAACGCACACCACGGCTCTTTCTGAGAAAAAGCAAGCACGGAGGACGAGAACCGCTTTTGCCCTGCGTAGCGTTCCGGGCAGCGGGTAGAACCAGGCAGAGAATTCCCGGCTAGCAGCTTCCCTGTGGCGGGGAAGTGCAAACGTACACGTTTTCGGCCGAAAACGCGTTTTCCGGCGAAAACGCACACCACGGCTCTTTCTGAGAAAAAGCAAGCACGGAGGACGAGAACCGCTTTTGCCCTGCGTAGCGTTCCGGGCAGCGGGTAGAACCAGGCAGAGAATTCCCGGCTAGCAGCTTCCCTGTGGCGGGGAAGTGCAAACGTACACGTTTTCGGCCGAAAACGCGTTTTCCGGCGAAAACGCACACCACGGCTCTTTCTGAGAAAAAGCAAGCACGGAGGACGAGAACCGCTTTTGCCCTGCGTAGCGTTCCGGGCAGCGGGTAGAACCAGGCAGAGAATTCCCGGCTAGCAGCTTCCCTGTGGCGGGGAAGTGCAAACGTACACGTTTTCGGCCGAAAACGCGTTTTCCGGCGAAAACGCACACCACGGCTCTTTCTGAGAAAAAGCAAGCACGGAGGACGAGAACCGCTTTTGCCCTGCGTAGCGTTCCGGGCAGCGGGTAGAACCAGGCAGAGAATTCCCGGCTAGCAGCTTCCCTGTGGCGGGGAAGTGCAAACGTACACGTTTTCGGCCGAAAACGCGTTTTCCGGCGAAAACGCACACCACGGCTCTTTCTGAGAAAAAGCAAGCACGGAGGACGAGAACCGCTTTTGCCCTGCGTAGCGTTCCGGGCAGCGGGTAGAACCAGGCAGAGAATTCCCGGCTAGCAGCTTCCCTGTGGCGGGGAAGTGCAAACGTACACGTTTTCGGCCGAAAACGCGTTTTCCGGCGAAAACGCACACCACGGCTCTTTCTGAGAAAAAGCAAGCACGGAGGACGAGAACCGCTTTTGCCCTGCGTAGCGTTCCGGGCAGCGGGTAGAACCAGGCAGAGAATTCCCGGCTAGCAGCTTCCCTGTGGCGGGGAAGTGCAAACGTACACGTTTTCGGCCGAAAACGCGTTTTCCGGCGAAAACGCACACCACGGCTCTTTCTGAGAAAAAGCAAGCACGGAGGACGAGAACCGCTTTTGCCCTGCGTAGCGTTCCGGGCAGCGGGTAGAACCAGGCAGAGAATTCCCGGCTAGCAGCTTCCCTGTGGCGGGGAAGTGCAAACGTACACGTTTTCGGCCGAAAACGCGTTTTCCGGCGAAAACGCACACCACGGCTCTTTCTGAGAAAAAGCAAGCACGGAGGACGAGAACCGCTTTTGCCCTGCGTTCCGGGCAGCGGGTAGAACCAGGCAGAGAATTCCCGGCTAGCAGCTTCCCTGTGGCGGGGAAGTGCAAACGTACACGTTTTCGGCCGAAAACGCGTTTTCCGGCGAAAACGCACACCACGGCTCTTTCTGAGAAAAAGCAAGCACGGAGGACGAGAACCGCTTTTGCCCTGCGTAGCGTTCCGGGCAGCGGGTAGAACCAGGCAGAGAATTCCCGGCTAGCAGCTTCCCTGTGGCGGGGAAGTGCAAACGTACACGTTTTCGGCCGAAAACGCGTTTTCCGGCGAAAACGCACACCACGGCTCTTTCTGAGAAAAAGCAAGCACGGAGGACGAGAACCGCTTTTGCCCTGCGTAGCGTTCCGGGCAGCGGGTAGAACCAGGCAGAGAATTCCCGGCTAGCAGCTTCCCTGTGGCGGGGAAGTGCAAACGTACACGTTTTCGGCCGAAAACGCGTTTTCCGGCGAAAACGCACACCACGGCTCTTTCTGAGAAAAAGCAAGCACGGAGGACGAGAACCGCTTTTGCCCTGCGTAGCGTTCCGGGCAGCGGGTAGAACCAGGCAGAGAATTCCCGGCTAGCAGCTTCCCTGTGGCGGGGAAGTGCAAACGTACACGTTTTCGGCCGAAAACGCGTTTTCCGGCGAAAACGCACACCACGGCTCTTTCTGAGAAAAAGCAAGCACGGAGGACGAGAACCGCTTTTGCCCTGCGTAGCGTTCCGGGCAGCGGGTAGAACCAGGCAGAGAATTCCCGGCTAGCAGCTTCCCTGTGGCGGGGAAGTGCAAACGTACACGTTTTCGGCCGAAAACGCGTTTTCCGGCGAAAACGCACACCACGGCTCTTTCTGAGAAAAAGCAAGCACGGAGGACGAGAACCGCTTTTGCCCTGCGTAGCGTTCCGGGCAGCGGGTAGAACCAGGCAGAGAATTCCCGGCTAGCAGCTTCCCTGTGGCGGGGAAGTGCAAACGTACACGTTTTCGGCCGAAAACGCGTTTTCCGGCGAAAACGCACACCACGGCTCTTTCTGAGAAAAAGCAAGCACGGAGGACGAGAACCGCTTTTGCCCTGCGTAGCGTTCCGGGCAGCGGGTAGAACCAGGCAGAGAATTCCCGGCTAGCAGCTTCCCTGTGGCGGGGAAGTGCAAACGTACACGTTTTCGGCCGAAAACGCGTTTTCCGGCGAAAACGCACACCACGGCTCTTTCTGAGAAAAAGCAAGCACGGAGGACGAGAACCGCTTTTGCCCTGCGTAGCGTTCCGGGCAGCGGGTAGAACCAGGCAGAGAATTCCCGGCTAGCAGCTTCCCTGTGGCGGGGAAGTGCAAACGTACACGTTTTCGGCCGAAAACGCGTTTTCCGGCGAAAACGCACACCACGGCTCTTTCTGAGAAAAAGCAAGCACGGAGGACGAGAACCGCTTTTGCCCTGCGTAGCGTTCCGGGCAGCGGGTAGAACCAGGCAGAGAATTCCCGGCTAGCAGCTTCCCTGTGGCGGGGAAGTGCAAACGTACACGTTTTCGGCCGAAAACGCGTTTTCCGGCGAAAACGCACACCACGGCTCTTTCTGAGAAAAAGCAAGCACGGAGGACGAGAACCGCTTTTGCCCTGCGTAGCGTTCCGGGCAGCGGGTAGAACCAGGCAGAGAATTCCCGGCTAGCAGCTTCCCTGTGGCGGGGAAGTGCAAACGTACACGTTTTCGGCCGAAAACGCGTTTTCCGGCGAAAACGCACACCACGGCTCTTTCTGAGAAAAAGCAAGCACGGAGGACGAGAACCGCTTTTGCCCTGCGTAGCGTTCCGGGCAGCGGGTAGAACCAGGCAGAGAATTCCCGGCTAGCAGCTTCCCTGTGGCGGGGAAGTGCAAACGTACACGTTTTCGGCCGAAAACGCGTTTTCCGGCGAAAACGCACACCACGGCTCTTTCTGAGAAAAAGCAAGCACGGAGGACGAGAACCGCTTTTGCCCTGCGTAGCGTTCCGGGCAGCGGGTAGAACCAGGCAGAGAATTCCCGGCTAGCAGCTTCCCTGTGGCGGGGAAGTGCAAACGTACACGTTTTCGGCCGAAAACGCGTTTTCCGGCGAAAACGCACACCACGGCTCTTTCTGAGAAAAAGCAAGCACGGAGGACGAGAACCGCTTTTGCCCTGCGTAGCGTTCCGGGCAGCGGGTAGAACCAGGCAGAGAATTCCCGGCTAGCAGCTTCCCTGTGGCGGGGAAGTGCAAACGTACACGTTTTCGGCCGAAAACGCGTTTTCCGGCGAAAACGCACACCACGGCTCTTTCTGAGAAAAAGCAAGCACGGAGGACGAGAACCGCTTTTGCCCTGCGTAGCGTTCCGGGCAGCGGGTAGAACCAGGCAGAGAATTCCCGGCTAGCAGCTTCCCTGTGGCGGGGAAGTGCAAACGTACACGTTTTCGGCCGAAAACGCGTTTTCCGGCGAAAACGCACACCACGGCTCTTTCTGAGAAAAAGCAAGCACGGAGGACGAGAACCGCTTTTGCCCTGCGTAGCGTTCCGGGCAGCGGGTAGAACCAGGCAGAGAATTCCCGGCTAGCAGTTCCAACATTCTGAGAAATGCCCTGCGTAGCGTTCCGGGCAGCGGGTAGAACCAGGCAGAGAATTCCCGGCTAGCAGCTTCCCTGTGGCGGGGAAGTGCAAACGTACACGTTTTCGGCCGAAAACCGCGTTTTCCGGCGAAAACGCACACCACGGCTCTTTCTGATTCCCGGCTAGCAGCTTCCCTGTGGCGGGGAAGTGCAAACGTACACGTTTTCGGCCGAAAACGCGTTTTCCGGCGAAAACGCACACCACGGCTCTTTCTGAGAAAAAGCAAGCACGGAGGACGAGAACCGCTTTTGCCCTGCGTAGCGTTCCGGGCAGCGGGTAGAACCAGGCAGAGAATTCCCGGCTAGCAGCTTCCCTGTGGCGGGGAAGTGCAAACGTACACGTTTTCGGCCGAAAACGCGTTTTCCGGCGAAAACGCACACCACGGCTCTTTCTGAGAAAAAGCAAGCACGGAGGACGAGAACCGCTTTTGCCCTGCGTAGCGTTCCGGGCAGCGGGTAGAACCAGGCAGAGAATTCCCGGCTAGCAGCTTCCCTGTGGCGGGGAAGTGCAAACGTACACGTTTTCGGCCGAAAACGCGTTTTCCGGCGAAAACGCACACCACGGCTCTTTCTGAGAAAAAGCAAGCACGGAGGACGAGAACCGCTTTTGCCCTGCGTAGCGTTCCGGGCAGCGGGTAGAACCAGGCAGAGAATTCCCGGCTAGCAGCTTCCCTGTGGCGGGGAAGTGCAAACGTACACGTTTTCGGCCGAAAACGCGTTTTCCGGCGAAAACGCACACCACGGCTCTTTCTGAGAAAAAGCAAGCACGGAGGACGAGAACCGCTTTTGCCCTGCGTAGCGTTCCGGGCAGCGGGTAGAACCAGGCAGAGAATTCCCGGCTAGCAGCTTCCCTGTGGCGGGGAAGTGCAAACGTACACGTTTTCGGCCGAAAACGCGTTTTCCGGCGAAAACGCACACCACGGCTCTTTCTGAGAAAAAGCAAGCACGGAGGACGAGAACCGCTTTTGCCCTGCGTAGCGTTCCGGGCAGCGGGTAGAACCAGGCAGAGAATTCCCGGCTAGCAGCTTCCCTGTGGCGGGGAAGTGCAAACGTACACGTTTTCGGCCGAAAACGCGTTTTCCGGCGAAAACGCACACCACGGCTCTTTCTGAGAAAAAGCAAGCACGGAGGACGAGAACCGCTTTTGCCCTGCGTAGCGTTCCGGGCAGCGGGTAGAACCAGGCAGAGAATTCCCGGCTAGCAGCTTCCCTGTGGCGGGGAAGTGCAAACGTACACGTTTTCGGCCGAAAACGCGTTTTCCGGCGAAAACGCACACCACGGCTCTTTCTGAGAAAAAGCAAGCACGGAGGACGAGAACCGCTTTTGCCCTGCGTAGCGTTCCGGGCAGCGGGTAGAACCAGGCAGAGAATTCCCGGCTAGCAGCTTCCCTGTGGCGGGGAAGTGCAAACGTACACGTTTTCGGCCGAAAACGCGTTTTCCGGCGAAAACGCACACCACGGCTCTTTCTGAGAAAAAGCAAGCACGGAGGACGAGAACCGCTTTTGCCCTGCGTAGCGTTCCGGGCAGCGGGTAGAACCAGGCAGAGAATTCCCGGCTAGCAGCTTCCCTGTGGCGGGGAAGTGCAAACGTACACGTTTTCGGCCGAAAACGCGTTTTCCGGCGAAAACGCACACCACGGCTCTTTCTGAGAAAAAGCAAGCACGGAGGACGAGAACCGCTTTTGCCCTGCGTAGCGTTCCGGGCAGCGGGTAGAACCAGGCAGAGAATTCCCGGCTAGCAGCTTCCCTGTGGCGGGGAAGTGCAAACGTACACGTTTTCGGCCGAAAACGCGTTTTCCGGCGAAAACGCACACCACGGCTCTTTCTGAGAAAAAGCAAGCACGGAGGACGAGAACCGCTTTTGCCCTGCGTAGCGTTCCGGGCAGCGGGTAGAACCAGGCAGAGAATTCCCGGCTAGCAGCTTCCCTGTGGCGGGGAAGTGCAAACGTACACGTTTTCGGCCGAAAACGCGTTTTCCGGCGAAAACGCACACCACGGCTCTTTCTGAGAAAAAGCAAGCACGGAGGACGAGAACCGCTTTTGCCCTGCGTAGCGTTCCGGGCAGCGGGTAGAACCAGGCAGAGAATTCCCGGCTAGCAGCTTCCCTGTGGCGGGGAAGTGCAAACGTACACGTTTTCGGCCGAAAACGCGTTTTCCGGCGAAAACGCACACCACGGCTCTTTCTGAGAAAAAGCAAGCACGGAGGACGAGAACCGCTTTTGCCCTGCGTAGCGTTCCGGGCAGCGGGTAGAACCAGGCAGAGAATTCCCGGCTAGCAGCTTCCCTGTGGCGGGGAAGTGCAAACGTACACGTTTTCGGCCGAAAACGCGTTTTCCGGCGAAAACGCACACCACGGCTCTTTCTGAGAAAAAGCAAGCACGGAGGACGAGAACCGCTTTTGCCCTGCGTAGCGTTCCGGGCAGCGGGTAGAACCAGGCAGAGAATTCCCGGCTAGCAGCTTCCCTGTGGCGGGGAAGTGCAAACGTACACGTTTTCGGCCGAAAACGCGTTTTCCGGCGAAAACGCACACCACGGCTCTTTCTGAGAAAAAGCAAGCACGGAGGACGAGAACCGCTTTTGCCCTGCGTAGCGTTCCGGGCAGCGGGTAGAACCAGGCAGAGAATTCCCGGCTAGCAGCTTCCCTGTGGCGGGGAAGTGCAAACGTACACGTTTTCGGCCGAAAACGCGTTTTCCGGCGAAAACGCACACCACGGCTCTTTCTGAGAAAAAGCAAGCACGGAGGACGAGAACCGCTTTTGCCCTGCGTAGCGTTCCGGGCAGCGGGTAGAACCAGGCAGAGAATTCCCGGCTAGCAGCTTCCCTGTGGCGGGGAAGTGCAAACGTACACGTTTTCGGCCGAAAACGCGTTTTCCGGCGAAAACGCACACCACGGCTCTTTCTGAGAAAAAGCAAGCACGGAGGACGAGAACCGCTTTTGCCCTGCGTAGCGTTCCGGGCAGCGGGTAGAACCAGGCAGAGAATTCCCGGCTAGCAGCTTCCCTGTGGCGGGGAAGTGCAAACGTACACGTTTTCGGCCGAAAACGCGTTTTCCGGCGAAAACGCACACCACGGCTCTTTCTGAGAAAAAGCAAGCACGGAGGACGAGAACCGCTTTTGCCCTGCGTAGCGTTCCGGGCAGCGGGTAGAACCAGGCAGAGAATTCCCGGCTAGCAGCTTCCCTGTGGCGGGGAAGTGCAAACGTACACGTTTTCGGCCGAAAACGCGTTTTCCGGCGAAAACGCACACCACGGCTCTTTCTGAGAAAAAGCAAGCACGGAGGACGAGAACCGCTTTTGCCCTGCGTAGCGTTCCGGGCAGCGGGTAGAACCAGGCAGAGAATTCCCGGCTAGCAGCTTCCCTGTGGCGGGGAAGTGCAAACGTACACGTTTTCGGCCGAAAACGCGTTTTCCGGCGAAAACGCACACCACGGCTCTTTCTGAGAAAAAGCAAGCACGGAGGACGAGAACCGCTTTTGCCCTGCGTAGCGTTCCGGGCAGCGGGTAGAACCAGGCAGAGAATTCCCGGCTAGCAGCTTCCCTGTGGCGGGGAAGTGCAAACGTACACGTTTTCGGCCGAAAACGCGTTTTCCGGCGAAAACGCACACCACGGCTCTTTCTGAGAAAAAGCAAGCACGGAGGACGAGAACCGCTTTTGCCCTGCGTAGCGTTCCGGGCAGCGGGTAGAACCAGGCAGAGAATTCCCGGCTAGCAGCTTCCCTGTGGCGGGGAAGTGCAAACGTACACGTTTTCGGCCGAAAACGCGTTTTCCGGCGAAAACGCACACCACGGCTCTTTCTGAGAAAAAGCAAGCACGGAGGACGAGAACCGCTTTTGCCCTGCGTAGCGTTCCGGGCAGCGGGTAGAACCAGGCAGAGAATTCCCGGCTAGCAGCTTCCCTGTGGCGGGGAAGTGCAAACGTACACGTTTTCGGCCGAAAACGCGTTTTCCGGCGAAAACGCACACCACGGCTCTTTCTGAGAAAAAGCAAGCACGGAGGACGAGAACCGCTTTTGCCCTGCGTAGCGTTCCGGGCAGCGGGTAGAACCAGGCAGAGAATTCCCGGCTAGCAGCTTCCCTGTGGCGGGGAAGTGCAAACGTACACGTTTTCGGCCGAAAACGCGTTTACCGGCGAAATCGCACACCACGGCTCTTTCTGAGAAAAAGCAAGCACGGAGGACGAGAACCGCTTTTGCCCTGCGTAGCGTTCCGGGCAGCGGGTAGAACCAGGCAGAGAATTCCCGGCTAGCAGCTTCCCTGTGGCGGGGAAGTGCAAACGTACACGTTTTCGGCCGAAAACGCGTTTTCCGGCGAAAACGCACACCACGGCTCTTTCTGAGAAAAAGCAAGCACGGAGGACGAGAACCGCTTTTGCCCTGCGTAGCGTTCCGGGCAGCGGGTAGAACCAGGCAGAGAATTCCCGGCTAGCAGCTTCCCTGTGGCGGGGAAGTGCAAACGTACACGTTTTCGGCCGAAAACGCGTTTTCCGGCGAAAACGCACACCACGGCTCTTTCTGAGAAAAAGCAAGCACGGAGGACGAGAACCGCTTTTGCCCTGCGTAGCGTTCCGGGCAGCGGGTAGAACCAGGCAGAGAATTCCCGGCTAGCAGCTTCCCTGTGGCGGGGAAGTGCAAACGTACACGTTTTCGGCCGAAAACGCGTTTTCCGGCGAAAACGCACACCACGGCTCTTTCTGAGAAAAAGCAAGCACGGAGGACGAGAACCGCTTTTGCCCTGCGTAGCGTTCCGGGCAGCGGGTAGAACCAGGCAGAGAATTCCCGGCTAGCAGCTTCCCTGTGGCGGGGAAGTGCAAACGTACACGTTTTCGGCCGAAAACGCGTTTTCCGGCGAAAACGCACACCACGGCTCTTTCTGAGAAAAAGCAAGCACGGAGGACGAGAATCGCTTTTGCCCTGCGTAGCGTTCCGGGCAGCGGGTAGAACCAGGCAGAGAATTCCCGGCTAGCAGCTTCCCTGTGGCGGGGAAGTGCAAACGTACACGTTTTCGGACGAAAACGCGTTTTCCGGCGAAAACGCACACCACGGCTCTTTCTGAGAAAAAGCAAGCACGGAGGACGAGAACCGCTTTTGCCCTGCGTAGCGTTCCGGGCAGCGGGTAGAACCAGGCAGAGAATTCCCGGCTAGCAGCTTCCCTGTGGCGGGGAAGTGCAAACGTACACGTTTTCGGCCTAAAACGCGTTTTCCGGCGAAAACGCACACCACGGCTCTTTCTGAGAAAAAGCAAGCACGGAGGACGAGAACCGCTTTTGCCCTGCGTAGCGTTCCGGGCAGCGGGTAGAACCAGGCAGAGAATTCCCGGCTAGCAGCTTCCCTGTGGCGGGGAAGTGCAAACGTACACGTTTTCGGCCGAAAACGCGTTTTCCGGCGAAATCGCACACCACGGCTCTTTCTGAGAAAAAGCAAGCACGGAGGACGAGAACCGCTTTTGCCCTGCGTAGCGTTCCGGGCAGCGGGTAGAACCAGGCAGAGAATTCCCGGCTAGCAGCTTCCCTGTGGCGGGGAAGTGCAAACGTACACGTTTTCGGCCGAAAACTTGTTTTCCGGCGAAAACGCACAACACGGCTCTTTCTGAGAAAAAGCAAGCACGGAGGACGAGAACCGCTTTTGCCCTGCGTAGCGTTCCGGGCAGCGGGTAGAACCAGGCAGAGAATTCCCGGCTAGCAGCTTCCCTGTGGCGGGGAAGTGCAAACGTACACGTTTTCGGCCGAAAACGCGTTTTCCGGCGAAAACGCACACCACGGCTCTTTCTGAGAAAAAGCAAGCACGGAGGACGAGAACCGCTTTTGCCCTGCGTAGCGTTCCGGGCAGCGGGTAGAACCAGGCAGAGAATTCCCGGCTAGCAGCTTCCCTGTGGCGGGGAAGTGCAAACGTACACGTTTTCGGGCGAAAACGCGTTTTCCGGCGAAAACGCACACCACGGCTCTTTCTGAGAAAAAGCAAGCACGGAGGACGAGAACCGCTTTTGCCCTGCGTAGCGTTCCGGGCAGCGGGTAGAACCAGGCAGAGAATTCCCGGCTAGAAGCTTCCCTGTGGCGGGAAGTGCAAACGTACACGTTTTCGGCCGAAAACGCGTTTTCCGGCGAAAACGCACACCACGGCTCTTTCTGAGAAAAAGCAAGCACGGAGGACGAGAACCGCTTTTGCCCTGCGTAGCGTTCCGGGCAGCGGGTAGAACCAGGCAGAGAATTCCCGGCTAGCAGCTTCCCTGTGGCGGGGAAGTGCAAACGTACACGTTTTCGGCCTAAAACGCGTTTTCCGGCGAAAACGCACACCACGGCTCTTTCTGAGAAAAAGCAAGCACGGAGGACGAGAACCGCTTTTGCCCTGCGTAGCGTTCCGGGCAGCGGGTAGAACCAGGCAGAGAATTCCCGGCTAGCAGCTTCCCTGTGGCGGGGAAGTGCAAACGTACACGTTTTCGGCCGAAAACGCGTTTTCCGGCGAAAACGCACACCACGGCTCTTTCTGAGAAAAAGCAAGCACGGAGGACGAGAACCGCTTTTGCCCTGCGTAGCGTTCCGGGCAGCGGGTAGAACCAGGCAGAGAATTCCCGGCTAGCAGCTTCCCTGTGGCGGGGAAGTGCAAACGTACACGTTTTCGGCCGAAAACGCGTTTTCCGGCGAAAACGCACACCACGGCTCTTTCTGAGAAAAAGCAAGCACGGAGGACGAGAACCGCTTTTGCCCTGCGTAGCGTTCCGGGCAGCGGGTAGAACCAGGCAGAGAATTCCCGGCTAGCAGCTTCCCTGTGGCGGGGAAGTGCAAACGTACACGTTTTCGGCCGAAAACGTGTTTTACGGCGAAATCGCACACCACGGCTCTTTCTGAGAAAAAGCAAGCACGGAGGACGAGAACCGCTTTTGCCCTGCGTAGCGTTCCGGGCAGCGGGTAGAACCAGGCAGAGAATTCCCGGCTAGCAGCTTCCCTGTGGCGGGGAAGTGCAAACGTACACGTTTTCGGCCGAAAACGTGTTTTCCGGCGAAAACGCACACCACGGCTCTTTCTGAGAAAAAGCAAGCACGGAGGACGAGAACCGCTTTTGCCCTGCGTAGCGTTCCGGGCAGCGGGTAGAACCAGGCAGAGAATTCCCGGCTAGCAGCTTCCCTGTGGCGGGGAAGTGCAAACGTACACGTTTTCGGCCGAAAACGCGTTTTCCGGCGAAAACGCACACCACGGCTCTTTCTGAGAAAAAGCAAGCACGGAGGACGAGAACCGCTTTTGCCCTGCGTAGCGTTCCGGGCAGCGGGTAGAACCAGGCAGAGAATTCCCGGCTAGCAGCTTCCCTGTGGCGGGGAAGTGCAAACGTACACGTTTTCGGCCGAAAACGCGTTTTCCGGCGAAAACGCACACCACGGCTCTTTCTGAGAAAAAGCAAGCACGGAGGACGAGAACCGCTTTTGCCCTGCGTAGCGTTCCGGGCAGCGGGTAGAACCAGGCAGAGAATTCCCGGCTAGCAGCTTCCCTGTGGCGGGGAAGTGCAAACGTACACGTTTTCGGCCGAAAACGCGTTTTCCGGCGAAATCGCACACCACGGCTCTTTCTGAGAAAAAGCAAGCACGGAGGACGAGAACCGCTTTTGCCCTGCGTAGCGTTCCGGGCAGCGGGTAGAACCAGGCAGAGAATTCCCGGCTAGCAGCTTCCCTGTGGCGGGGAAGTGCAAACGTACACGTTTTCGGCCGAAAACGCGTTTTCCGGCGAAAACGCACACCACGGCTCTTTCTGAGAAAAAGCAAGCACGGAGGACGAGAACCGCTTTTGCCCTGCGTAGCGTTCCGGGCAGCGGGTAGAACCAGGCAGAGAATTCCCGGCTAGCAGCTTCCCTGTGGCGGGGAAGTGCAAACGTACACGTTTTCGGCCGAAAACGCGTTTTCCGGCGAAATCGCACACCACGGCTCTTTCTGAGAAAAAGCAAGCACGGAGGACGAGAACCGCTTTTGCCCTGCGTAGCGTTCCGGGCAGCGGGTAGAACCAGGCAGAGAATTCCCGGCTAGCAGCTTCCCTGTGGCGGGGAAGTGCAAACGTACACGTTTTCGGCCGAAAACTTGTTTTCCGGCGAAAACGCACAACACGGCTCTTTCTGAGAAAAAGCAAGCACGGAGGACGAGAACCGCTTTTGCCCTGCGTAGCGTTCCGGGCAGCGGGTAGAACCAGGCAGAGAATTCCCGGCTAGCAGCTTCCCTGTGGCGGGGAAGTGCAAACGTACACGTTTTCGGCCGAAAACGCGTTTTCCGGCGAAAACGCACACCACGGCTCTTTCTGAGAAAAAGCAAGCACGGAGGACGAGAACCGCTTTTGCCCTGCGTAGCGTTCCGGGCAGCGGGTAGAACCAGGCAGAGAATTCCCGGCTAGCAGCTTCCCTGTGGCGGGGAAGTGCAAACGTACACGTTTTCGGCCGAAAACGCGTTTTCCGGCGAAAACGCACACCACGGCTCTTTCTGAGAAAAAGCAAGCACGGAGGACGAGAACCGCTTTTGCCCTGCCTAGCGTTCCGGGCAGCGGGTAGAACCAGGCAGAGAATTCCCGGCTAGAAGCTTCCCTGTGGCGGGGAAGTGCAAACGTACACGTTTTCGGCCGAAAACGCGTTTTCCGGCGAAAACGCACACCACGGCTCTTTCTGAGAAAAAGCAAGCACGGAGGACGAGAACCGCTTTTGCCCTGCGTAGCGTTCCGGGCAGCGGGTAGAACCAGGCAGAGAATTCCCGGCTAGCAGCTTCCCTGTGGCGGGGAAGTGCAAACGTACACGTTTTCGGCCGAAAACGCGTTTTCCGGCGAAAACGCACACCACGGCTCTTTCTGAGAAAAAGCAAGCACGGAGGACGAGAACCGCTTTTGCCCTGCGTAGCGTTCCGGGCAGCGGGTAGAACCAGGCAGAGAATTCCCGGCTAGCAGCTTCCCTGTGGCGGGGAAGTGCAAACGTACACGTTTTCGGCCGAAAACGCGTTTTCCGGCGAAAACGCACACACGGCTCTTTCTGAGAAAAAGCAAGCACGGAGGACGAGAACCGCTTTTGCCCTGCGTAGCGTTCCGGGCAGCGGGTAGAACCAGGCAGAGAATTCCCGGCTAGCAGCTTCCCTGTGGCGGGGAAGTGCAAACGTACACGTTTTCGGCCGAAAACGCGTTTTCCGGCGAAAACGCACACCACGGCTCTTTCTGAGAAAAAGCAAGCACGGAGGACGAGAACCGCTTTTGCCCTGCGTAGCGTTCCGGGCAGCGGGTAGAACCAGGCAGAGAATTCCCGGCTAGCAGCTTCCCTGTGGCGGGGAAGTGCAAACGTACACGTTTTCGGCCGAAAACGCGTTTTCCGGCGAAAACGCACACCACGGCTCTTTCTGAGAAAAAGCAAGCACGGAGGACGAGAACCGCTTTTGCCCTGCGTAGCGTTCCGGGCAGCGGGTAGAACCAGGCAGAGAATTCCCGGCTAGCAGCTTCCCTGTGGCGGGGAAGTGCAAACGTACACGTTTTCGGCCGAAAACGCGTTTTCCGGCGAAAACGCACACCACGGCTCTTTCTGAGAAAAAGCAAGCACGGAGGACGAGAACCGCTTTTGCCCTGCGTAGCGTTCCGGGCAGCGGGTAGAACCAGGCAGAGAATTCCCGGCTAGCAGCTTCCCTGTGGCGGGGAAGTGCAAACGTACACGTTTTCGGCCGAAAACGCGTTTTCCGGCGAAAACGCACACCACGGCTCTTTCTGAGAAAAAGCAAGCACGGAGGACGAGAACCGCTTTTGCCCTGCGTAGCGTTCCGGGCAGCGGGTAGAACCAGGCAGAGAATTCCCGGCTAGCAGCTTCCCTGTGGCGGGGAAGTGCAAACGTACACGTTTTCGGCCGAAAACGCGTTTTCCGGCGAAAACGCACACCACGGCTCTTTCTGAGAAAAAGCAAGCACGGAGGACGAGAACCGCTTTTGCCCTGCGTAGCGTTCCGGGCAGCGGGTAGAACCAGGCAGAGAATTCCCGGCTAGCAGCTTCCCTGTGGCGGGGAAGTGCAAACGTACACGTTTTCGGCCGAAAACGCGTTTTCCGGCGAAAACGCACACCACGGCTCTTTCTGAGAAAAAGCAAGCACGGAGGACGAGAACCGCTTTTGCCCTGCGTAGCGTTCCGGGCAGCGGGTAGAACCAGGCAGAGAATTCCCGGCTAGCAGCTTCCCTGTGGCGGGGAAGTGCAAACGTACACGTTTTCGGCCGAAAACGCGTTTTCCGGCGAAAACGCACACCACGGCTCTTTCTGAGAAAAAGCAAGCACGGAGGACGAGAACCGCTTTTGCCCTGCGTAGCGTTCCGGGCAGCGGGTAGAACCAGGCAGAGAATTCCCGGCTAGCAGCTTCCCTGTGGCGGGGAAGTGCAAACGTACACGTTTTCGGCCGAAAACGCGTTTTCCGGCGAAAACGCACACCACGGCTCTTTCTGAGAAAAAGCAAGCACGGAGGACGAGAACCGCTTTTGCCCTGCGTAGCGTTCCGGGCAGCGGGTAGAACCAGGCAGAGAATTCCCGGCTAGCAGCTTCCCTGTGGCGGGGAAGTGCAAACGTACACGTTTTCGGCCGAAAACGCGTTTTCCGGCGAAAACGCACACCACGGCTCTTTCTGAGAAAAAGCAAGCACGGAGGACGAGAACCGCTTTTGCCCTGCGTAGCGTTCCGGGCAGCGGGTAGAACCAGGCAGAGAATTCCCGGCTAGCAGCTTCCCTGTGGCGGGGAAGTGCAAACGTACACGTTTTCGGCCGAAAACGCGTTTTCCGGCGAAAACGCACACCACGGCTCTTTCTGAGAAAAAGCAAGCACGGAGGACGAGAACCGCTTTTGCCCTGCGTAGCGTTCCGGGCAGCGGGTAGAACCAGGCAGAGAATTCCCGGCTAGCAGCTTCCCTGTGGCGGGGAAGTGCAAACGTACACGTTTTCGGCCGAAAACGCGTTTTCCGGCGAAAACGCACACCACGGCTCTTTCTGAGAAAAAGCAAGCACGGAGGACGAGAACCGCTTTTGCCCTGCGTAGCGTTCCGGGCAGCGGGTAGAACCAGGCAGAGAATTCCCGGCTAGCAGCTTCCCTGTGGCGGGGAAGTGCAAACGTACACGTTTTCGGCCGAAAACGCGTTTTCCGGCGAAAACGCACACCACGGCTCTTTCTGAGAAAAAGCAAGCACGGAGGACGAGAACCGCTTTTGCCCTGCGTAGCGTTCCGGGCAGCGGGTAGAACCAGGCAGAGAATTCCCGGCTAGCAGCTTCCCTGTGGCGGGGAAGTGCAAACGTACACGTTTTCGGCCGAAAACGCGTTTTCCGGCGAAAACGCACACCACGGCTCTTTCTGAGAAAAAGCAAGCACGGAGGACGAGAACCGCTTTTGCCCTGCGTAGCGTTCCGGGCAGCGGGTAGAACCAGGCAGAGAATTCCCGGCTAGCAGCTTCCCTGTGGCGGGGAAGTGCAAACGTACACGTTTTCGGCCGAAAACGCGTTTTCCGGCGAAAACGCACACCACGGCTCTTTCTGAGAAAAAGCAAGCACGGAGGACGAGAACCGCTTTTGCCCTGCGTAGCGTTCCGGGCAGCGGGTAGAACCAGGCAGAGAATTCCCGGCTAGCAGCTTCCCTGTGGCGGGGAAGTGCAAACGTACACGTTTTCGGCCGAAAACGCGTTTTCCGGCGAAAACGCACACCACGGCTCTTTCTGAGAAAAAGCAAGCACGGAGGACGAGAACCGCTTTTGCCCTGCGTAGCGTTCCGGGCAGCGGGTAGAACCAGGCAGAGAATTCCCGGCTAGCAGCTTCCCTGTGGCGGGGAAGTGCAAACGTACACGTTTTCGGCCGAAAACGCGTTTTCCGGCGAAAACGCACACCACGGCTCTTTCTGAGAAAAAGCAAGCACGGAGGACGAGAACCGCTTTTGCCCTGCGTAGCGTTCCGGGCAGCGGGTAGAACCAGGCAGAGAATTCCCGGCTAGCAGCTTCCCTGTGGCGGGGAAGTGCAAACGTACACGTTTTCGGCCGAAAACGCGTTTTCCGGCGAAAACGCACACCACGGCTCTTTCTGAGAAAAAGCAAGCACGGAGGACGAGAACCGCTTTTGCCCTGCGTAGCGTTCCGGGCAGCGGGTAGAACCAGGCAGAGAATTCCCGGCTAGCAGCTTCCCTGTGGCGGGGAAGTGCAAACGTACACGTTTTCGGCCGAAAACGCGTTTTCCGGCGAAAACGCACACCACGGCTCTTTCTGAGAAAAAGCAAGCACGGAGGACGAGAACCGCTTTTGCCCTGCGTAGCGTTCCGGGCAGCGGGTAGAACCAGGCAGAGAATTCCCGGCTAGCAGCTTCCCTGTGGCGGGGAAGTGCAAACGTACACGTTTTCGGCCGAAAACGCGTTTTCCGGCGAAAACGCACACCACGGCTCTTTCTGAGAAAAAGCAAGCACGGAGGACGAGAACCGCTTTTGCCCTGCGTAGCGTTCCGGGCAGCGGGTAGAACCAGGCAGAGAATTCCCGGCTAGCAGCTTCCCTGTGGCGGGGAAGTGCAAACGTACACGTTTTCGGCCGAAAACGCGTTTTCCGGCGAAAACGCACACCACGGCTCTTTCTGAGAAAAAGCAAGCACGGAGGACGAGAACCGCTTTTGCCCTGCGTAGCGTTCCGGGCAGCGGGTAGAACCAGGCAGAGAATTCCCGGCTAGCAGCTTCCCTGTGGCGGGGAAGTGCAAACGTACACGTTTTCGGCCGAAAACGCGTTTTCCGGCGAAAACGCACACCACGGCTCTTTCTGAGAAAAAGCAAGCACGGAGGACGAGAACCGCTTTTGCCCTGCGTAGCGTTCCGGGCAGCGGGTAGAACCAGGCAGAGAATTCCCGGCTAGCAGCTTCCCTGTGGCGGGGAAGTGCAAACGTACACGTTTTCGGCCGAAAACGCGTTTTCCGGCGAAAACGCACACCACGGCTCTTTCTGAGAAAAAGCAAGCACGGAGGACGAGAACCGCTTTTGCCCTGCGTAGCGTTCCGGGCAGCGGGTAGAACCAGGCAGAGAATTCCCGGCTAGCAGCTTCCCTGTGGCGGGGAAGTGCAAACGTACACGTTTTCGGCCGAAAACGCGTTTTCCGGCGAAAACGCACACCACGGCTCTTTCTGAGAAAAAGCAAGCACGGAGGACGAGAACCGCTTTTGCCCTGCGTAGCGTTCCGGGCAGCGGGTAGAACCAGGCAGAGAATTCCCGGCTAGCAGCTTCCCTGTGGCGGGGAAGTGCAAACGTACACGTTTTCGGCCGAAAACGCGTTTTCCGGCGAAAACGCACACCACGGCTCTTTCTGAGAAAAAGCAAGCACGGAGGACGAGAACCGCTTTTGCCCTGCGTAGCGTTCCGGGCAGCGGGTAGAACCAGGCAGAGAATTCCCGGCTAGCAGCTTCCCTGTGGCGGGGAAGTGCAAACGTACACGTTTTCGGCCGAAAACGCGTTTTCCGGCGAAAACGCACACCACGGCTCTTTCTGAGAAAAAGCAAGCACGGAGGACGAGAACCGCTTTTGCCCTGCGTAGCGTTCCGGGCAGCGGGTAGAACCAGGCAGAGAATTCCCGGCTAGCAGCTTCCCTGTGGCGGGGAAGTGCAAACGTACACGTTTTCGGCCGAAAACGCGTTTACCGGCGAAATCGCACACCACGGCTCTTTCTGAGAAAAAGCAAGCACGGAGGACGAGAACCGCTTTTGCCCTGCGTAGCGTTCCGGGCAGCGGGTAGAACCAGGCAGAGAATTCCCGGCTAGCAGCTTCCCTGTGGCGGGGAAGTGCAAACGTACACGTTTTCGGCCGAAAACGCGTTTTCCGGCGAAAACGCACACCACGGCTCTTTCTGAGAAAAAGCAAGCACGGAGGACGAGAACCGCTTTTGCCCTGCGTAGCGTTCCGGGCAGCGGGTAGAACCAGGCAGAGAATTCCCGGCTAGCAGCTTCCCTGTGGCGGGGAAGTGCAAACGTACACGTTTTCGGCCGAAAACGCGTTTTCCGGCGAAAACGCACACCACGGCTCTTTCTGAGAAAAAGCAAGCACGGAGGACGAGAACCGCTTTTGCCCTGCGTAGCGTTCCGGGCAGCGGGTAGAACCAGGCAGAGAATTCCCGGCTAGCAGCTTCCCTGTGGCGGGGAAGTGCAAACGTACACGTTTTCGGCCGAAAACGCGTTTTCCGGCGAAAACGCACACCACGGCTCTTTCTGAGAAAAAGCAAGCACGGAGGACGAGAACCGCTTTTGCCCTGCGTAGCGTTCCGGGCAGCGGGTAGAACCAGGCAGAGAATTCCCGGCTAGCAGCTTCCCTGTGGCGGGGAAGTGCAAACGTACACGTTTTCGGCCGAAAACGCGTTTTCCGGCGAAAACGCACACCACGGCTCTTTCTGAGAAAAAGCAAGCACGGAGGACGAGAACCGCTTTTGCCCTGCGTAGCGTTCCGGGCAGCGGGTAGAACCAGGCAGAGAATTCCCGGCTAGCAGCTTCCCTGTGGCGGGGAAGTGCAAACGTACACGTTTTCGGCCGAAAACGCGTTTTCCGGCGAAAACGCACACCACGGCTCTTTCTGAGAAAAAGCAAGCACGGAGGACGAGAACCGCTTTTGCCCTGCGTAGCGTTCCGGGCAGCGGGTAGAACCAGGCAGAGAATTCCCGGCTAGCAGCTTCCCTGTGGCGGGGAAGTGCAAACGTACACGTTTTCGGCCGAAAACGCGTTTTCCGGCGAAAACGCACACCACGGCTCTTTCTGAGAAAAAGCAAGCACGGAGGACGAGAACCGCTTTTGCCCTGCGTAGCGTTCCGGGCAGCGGGTAGAACCAGGCAGAGAATTCCCGGCTAGCAGCTTCCCTGTGGCGGGGAAGTGCAAACGTACACGTTTTCGGCCGAAAACGCGTTTTCCGGCGAAAACGCACACCACGGCTCTTTCTGAGAAAAAGCAAGCACGGAGGACGAGAACCGCTTTTGCCCTGCGTAGCGTTCCGGGCAGCGGGTAGAACCAGGCAGAGAATTCCCGGCTAGCAGCTTCCCTGTGGCGGGGAAGTGCAAACGTACACGTTTTCGGCCGAAAACGCGTTTTCCGGCGAAAACGCACACCACGGCTCTTTCTGAGAAAAAGCAAGCACGGAGGACGAGAACCGCTTTTGCCCTGCGTAGCGTTCCGGGCAGCGGGTAGAACCAGGCAGAGAATTCCCGGCTAGCAGCTTCCCTGTGGCGGGGAAGTGCAAACGTACACGTTTTCGGCCGAAAACGCGTTTTCCGGCGAAAACGCACACCACGGCTCTTTCTGAGAAAAAGCAAGCACGGAGGACGAGAACCGCTTTTGCCCTGCGTAGCGTTCCGGGCAGCGGGTAGAACCAGGCAGAGAATTCCCGGCTAGCAGCTTCCCTGTGGCGGGGAAGTGCAAACGTACACGTTTTCGGCCGAAAACGCGTTTTCCGGCGAAAACGCACACCACGGCTCTTTCTGAGAAAAAGCAAGCACGGAGGACGAGAACCGCTTTTGCCCTGCGTAGCGTTCCGGGCAGCGGGTAGAACCAGGCAGAGAATTCCCGGCTAGCAGCTTCCCTGTGGCGGGGAAGTGCAAACGTACACGTTTTCGGCCGAAAACGCGTTTTCCGGCGAAAACGCACACCACGGCTCTTTCTGAGAAAAAGCAAGCACGGAGGACGAGAACCGCTTTTGCCCTGCGTAGCGTTCCGGGCAGCGGGTAGAACCAGGCAGAGAATTCCCGGCTAGCAGCTTCCCTGTGGCGGGGAAGTGCAAACGTACACGTTTTCGGCCGAAAACGCGTTTTCCGGCGAAAACGCACACCACGGCTCTTTCTGAGAAAAAGCAAGCACGGAGGACGAGAACCGCTTTTGCCCTGCGTAGCGTTCCGGGCAGCGGGTAGAACCAGGCAGAGAATTCCCGGCTAGCAGCTTCCCTGTGGCGGGGAAGTGCAAACGTACACGTTTTCGGCCGAAAACGCGTTTTCCGGCGAAAACGCACACCACGGCTCTTTCTGAGAAAAAGCAAGCACGGAGGACGAGAACCGCTTTTGCCCTGCGTAGCGTTCCGGGCAGCGGGTAGAACCAGGCAGAGAATTCCCGGCTAGCAGCTTCCCTGTGGCGGGGAAGTGCAAACGTACACGTTTTCGGCCGAAAACGCGTTTTCCGGCGAAAACGCACACCACGGCTCTTTCTGAGAAAAAGCAAGCACGGAGGACGAGAACCGCTTTTGCCCTGCGTAGCGTTCCGGGCAGCGGGTAGAACCAGGCAGAGAATTCCCGGCTAGCAGCTTCCCTGTGGCGGGGAAGTGCAAACGTACACGTTTTCGGCCGAAAACGCGTTTTCCGGCGAAAACGCACACCACGGCTCTTTCTGAGAAAAAGCAAGCACGGAGGACGAGAACCGCTTTTGCCCTGCGTAGCGTTCCGGGCAGCGGGTAGAACCAGGCAGAGAATTCCCGGCTAGCAGCTTCCCTGTGGCGGGGAAGTGCAAACGTACACGTTTTCGGCCGAAAACGCGTTTTCCGGCGAAAACGCACACCACGGCTCTTTCTGAGAAAAAGCAAGCACGGAGGACGAGAACCGCTTTTGCCCTGCGTAGCGTTCCGGGCAGCGGGTAGAACCAGGCAGAGAATTCCCGGCTAGCAGCTTCCCTGTGGCGGGGAAGTGCAAACGTACACGTTTTCGGCCGAAAACGCGTTTTCCGGCGAAAACGCACACCACGGCTCTTTCTGAGAAAAAGCAAGCACGGAGGACGAGAACCGCTTTTGCCCTGCGTAGCGTTCCGGGCAGCGGGTAGAACCAGGCAGAGAATTCCCGGCTAGCAGCTTCCCTGTGGCGGGGAAGTGCAAACGTACACGTTTTCGGCCGAAAACGCGTTTTCCGGCGAAAACGCACACCACGGCTCTTTCTGAGAAAAAGCAAGCACGGAGGACGAGAACCGCTTTTGCCCTGCGTAGCGTTCCGGGCAGCGGGTAGAACCAGGCAGAGAATTCCCGGCTAGCAGCTTCCCTGTGGCGGGGAAGTGCAAACGTACACGTTTTCGGCCGAAAACGCGTTTTCCGGCGAAAACGCACACCACGGCTCTTTCTGAGAAAAAGCAAGCACGGAGGACGAGAACCGCTTTTGCCCTGCGTAGCGTTCCGGGCAGCGGGTAGAACCAGGCAGAGAATTCCCGGCTAGCAGCTTCCCTGTGGCGGGGAAGTGCAAACGTACACGTTTTCGGCCGAAAACGCGTTTTCCGGCGAAAACGCACACCACGGCTCTTTCTGAGAAAAAGCAAGCACGGAGGACGAGAACCGCTTTTGCCCTGCGTAGCGTTCCGGGCAGCGGGTAGAACCAGGCAGAGAATTCCCGGCTAGCAGCTTCCCTGTGGCGGGGAAGTGCAAACGTACACGTTTTCGGCCGAAAACGCGTTTTCCGGCGAAAACGCACACCACGGCTCTTTCTGAGAAAAAGCAAGCACGGAGGACGAGAACCGCTTTTGCCCTGCGTAGCGTTCCGGGCAGCGGGTAGAACCAGGCAGAGAATTCCCGGCTAGCAGCTTCCCTGTGGCGGGGAAGTGCAAACGTACACGTTTTCGGCCGAAAACGCGTTTTCCGGCGAAAACGCACACCACGGCTCTTTCTGAGAAAAAGCAAGCACGGAGGACGAGAACCGCTTTTGCCCTGCGTAGCGTTCCGGGCAGCGGGTAGAACCAGGCAGAGAATTCCCGGCTAGCAGCTTCCCTGTGGCGGGGAAGTGCAAACGTACACGTTTTCGGCCGAAAACGCGTTTTCCGGCGAAAACGCACACCACGGCTCTTTCTGAGAAAAAGCAAGCACGGAGGACGAGAACCGCTTTTGCCCTGCGTAGCGTTCCGGGCAGCGGGTAGAACCAGGCAGAGAATTCCCGGCTAGCAGCTTCCCTGTGGCGGGGAAGTGCAAACGTACACGTTTTCGGCCGAAAACGCGTTTTCCGGCGAAAACGCACACCACGGCTCTTTCTGAGAAAAAGCAAGCACGGAGGACGAGAACCGCTTTTGCCCTGCGTAGCGTTCCGGGCAGCGGGTAGAACCAGGCAGAGAATTCCCGGCTAGCAGCTTCCCTGTGGCGGGGAAGTGCAAACGTACACGTTTTCGGCCGAAAACGCGTTTTCCGGCGAAAACGCACACCACGGCTCTTTCTGAGAAAAAGCAAGCACGGAGGACGAGAACCGCTTTTGCCCTGCGTAGCGTTCCGGGCAGCGGGTAGAACCAGGCAGAGAATTCCCGGCTAGCAGCTTCCCTGTGGCGGGGAAGTGCAAACGTACACGTTTTCGGCCGAAAACGCGTTTTCCGGCGAAAACGCACACCACGGCTCTTTCTGAGAAAAAGCAAGCACGGAGGACGAGAACCGCTTTTGCCCTGCGTAGCGTTCCGGGCAGCGGGTAGAACCAGGCAGAGAATTCCCGGCTAGCAGCTTCCCTGTGGCGGGGAAGTGCAAACGTACACGTTTTCGGCCGAAAACGCGTTTTCCGGCGAAAACGCACACCACGGCTCTTTCTGAGAAAAAGCAAGCACGGAGGACGAGAACCGCTTTTGCCCTGCGTAGCGTTCCGGGCAGCGGGTAGAACCAGGCAGAGAATTCCCGGCTAGCAGCTTCCCTGTGGCGGGGAAGTGCAAACGTACACGTTTTCGGCCGAAAACGCGTTTTCCGGCGAAAACGCACACCACGGCTCTTTCTGAGAAAAAGCAAGCACGGAGGACGAGAACCGCTTTTGCCCTGCGTAGCGTTCCGGGCAGCGGGTAGAACCAGGCAGAGAATTCCCGGCTAGCAGCTTCCCTGTGGCGGGGAAGTGCAAACGTACACGTTTTCGGCCGAAAACGCGTTTTCCGGCGAAAACGCACACCACGGCTCTTTCTGAGAAAAAGCAAGCACGGAGGACGAGAACCGCTTTTGCCCTGCGTAGCGTTCCGGGCAGCGGGTAGAACCAGGCAGAGAATTCCCGGCTAGCAGCTTCCCTGTGGCGGGGAAGTGCAAACGTACACGTTTTCGGCCGAAAACGCGTTTTCCGGCGAAAACGCACACCACGGCTCTTTCTGAGAAAAAGCAAGCACGGAGGACGAGAACCGCTTTTGCCCTGCGTAGCGTTCCGGGCAGCGGGTAGAACCAGGCAGAGAATTCCCGGCTAGCAGCTTCCCTGTGGCGGGGAAGTGCAAACGTACACGTTTTCGGCCGAAAACGCGTTTTCCGGCGAAAACGCACACCACGGCTCTTTCTGAGAAAAAGCAAGCACGGAGGACGAGAACCGCTTTTGCCCTGCGTAGCGTTCCGGGCAGCGGGTAGAACCAGGCAGAGAATTCCCGGCTAGCAGCTTCCCTGTGGCGGGGAAGTGCAAACGTACACGTTTTCGGCCGAAAACGCGTTTTCCGGCGAAAACGCACACCACGGCTCTTTCTGAGAAAAAGCAAGCACGGAGGACGAGAACCGCTTTTGCCCTGCGTAGCGTTCCGGGCAGCGGGTAGAACCAGGCAGAGAATTCCCGGCTAGCAGCTTCCCTGTGGCGGGGAAGTGCAAACGTACACGTTTTCGGCCGAAAACGCGTTTTCCGGCGAAAACGCACACCACGGCTCTTTCTGAGAAAAAGCAAGCACGGAGGACGAGAACCGCTTTTGCCCTGCGTAGCGTTCCGGGCAGCGGGTAGAACCAGGCAGAGAATTCCCGGCTAGCAGCTTCCCTGTGGCGGGGAAGTGCAAACGTACACGTTTTCGGCCGAAAACGCGTTTTCCGGCGAAAACGCACACCACGGCTCTTTCTGAGAAAAAGCAAGCACGGAGGACGAGAACCGCTTTTGCCCTGCGTAGCGTTCCGGGCAGCGGGTAGAACCAGGCAGAGAATTCCCGGCTAGCAGCTTCCCTGTGGCGGGGAAGTGCAAACGTACACGTTTTCGGCCGAAAACGCGTTTTCCGGCGAAAACGCACACCACGGCTCTTTCTGAGAAAAAGCAAGCACGGAGGACGAGAACCGCTTTTGCCCTGCGTAGCGTTCCGGGCAGCGGGTAGAACCAGGCAGAGAATTCCCGGCTAGCAGCTTCCCTGTGGCGGGGAAGTGCAAACGTACACGTTTTCGGCCGAAAACGCGTTTTCCGGCGAAAACGCACACCACGGCTCTTTCTGAGAAAAAGCAAGCACGGAGGACGAGAACCGCTTTTGCCCTGCGTAGCGTTCCGGGCAGCGGGTAGAACCAGGCAGAGAATTCCCGGCTAGCAGCTTCCCTGTGGCGGGGAAGTGCAAACGTACACGTTTTCGGCCGAAAACGCGTTTTCCGGCGAAAACGCACACCACGGCTCTTTCTGAGAAAAAGCAAGCACGGAGGACGAGAACCGCTTTTGCCCTGCGTAGCGTTCCGGGCAGCGGGTAGAACCAGGCAGAGAATTCCCGGCTAGCAGCTTCCCTGTGGCGGGGAAGTGCAAACGTACACGTTTTCGGCCGAAAACGCGTTTTCCGGCGAAAACGCACACCACGGCTCTTTCTGAGAAAAAGCAAGCACGGAGGACGAGAACCGCTTTTGCCCTGCGTAGCGTTCCGGGCAGCGGGTAGAACCAGGCAGAGAATTCCCGGCTAGCAGCTTCCCTGTGGCGGGGAAGTGCAAACGTACACGTTTTCGGCCGAAAACGCGTTTTCCGGCGAAAACGCACACCACGGCTCTTTCTGAGAAAAAGCAAGCACGGAGGACGAGAACCGCTTTTGCCCTGCGTAGCGTTCCGGGCAGCGGGTAGAACCAGGCAGAGAATTCCCGGCTAGCAGCTTCCCTGTGGCGGGGAAGTGCAAACGTACACGTTTTCGGCCGAAAACGCGTTTTCCGGCGAAAACGCACACCACGGCTCTTTCTGAGAAAAAGCAAGCACGGAGGACGAGAACCGCTTTTGCCCTGCGTAGCGTTCCGGGCAGCGGGTAGAACCAGGCAGAGAATTCCCGGCTAGCAGCTTCCCTGTGGCGGGGAAGTGCAAACGTACACGTTTTCGGCCGAAAACGCGTTTTCCGGCGAAAACGCACACCACGGCTCTTTCTGAGAAAAAGCAAGCACGGAGGACGAGAACCGCTTTTGCCCTGCGTAGCGTTCCGGGCAGCGGGTAGAACCAGGCAGAGAATTCCCGGCTAGCAGCTTCCCTGTGGCGGGGAAGTGCAAACGTACACGTTTTCGGCCGAAAACGCGTTTTCCGGCGAAAACGCACACCACGGCTCTTTCTGAGAAAAAGCAAGCACGGAGGACGAGAACCGCTTTTGCCCTGCGTAGCGTTCCGGGCAGCGGGTAGAACCAGGCAGAGAATTCCCGGCTAGCAGCTTCCCTGTGGCGGGGAAGTGCAAACGTACACGTTTTCGGCCGAAAACGCGTTTTCCGGCGAAAACGCACACCACGGCTCTTTCTGAGAAAAAGCAAGCACGGAGGACGAGAACCGCTTTTGCCCTGCGTAGCGTTCCGGGCAGCGGGTAGAACCAGGCAGAGAATTCCCGGCTAGCAGCTTCCCTGTGGCGGGGAAGTGCAAACGTACACGTTTTCGGCCGAAAACGCGTTTTCCGGCGAAAACGCACACCACGGCTCTTTCTGAGAAAAAGCAAGCACGGAGGACGAGAACCGCTTTTGCCCTGCGTAGCGTTCCGGGCAGCGGGTAGAACCAGGCAGAGAATTCCCGGCTAGCAGCTTCCCTGTGGCGGGGAAGTGCAAACGTACACGTTTTCGGCCGAAAACGCGTTTTCCGGCGAAAACGCACACCACGGCTCTTTCTGAGAAAAAGCAAGCACGGAGGACGAGAACCGCTTTTGCCCTGCGTAGCGTTCCGGGCAGCGGGTAGAACCAGGCAGAGAATTCCCGGCTAGCAGCTTCCCTGTGGCGGGGAAGTGCAAACGTACACGTTTTCGGCCGAAAACGCGTTTTCCGGCGAAAACGCACACCACGGCTCTTTCTGAGAAAAAGCAAGCACGGAGGACGAGAACCGCTTTTGCCCTGCGTAGCGTTCCGGGCAGCGGGTAGAACCAGGCAGAGAATTCCCGGCTAGCAGCTTCCCTGTGGCGGGGAAGTGCAAACGTACACGTTTTCGGCCGAAAACGCGTTTTCCGGCGAAAACGCACACCACGGCTCTTTCTGAGAAAAAGCAAGCACGGAGGACGAGAACCGCTTTTGCCCTGCGTAGCGTTCCGGGCAGCGGGTAGAACCAGGCAGAGAATTCCCGGCTAGCAGCTTCCCTGTGGCGGGGAAGTGCAAACGTACACGTTTTCGGCCGAAAACGCGTTTTCCGGCGAAAACGCACACCACGGCTCTTTCTGAGAAAAAGCAAGCACGGAGGACGAGAACCGCTTTTGCCCTGCGTAGCGTTCCGGGCAGCGGGTAGAACCAGGCAGAGAATTCCCGGCTAGCAGCTTCCCTGTGGCGGGGAAGTGCAAACGTACACGTTTTCGGCCGAAAACGCGTTTTCCGGCGAAAACGCACACCACGGCTCTTTCTGAGAAAAAGCAAGCACGGAGGACGAGAACCGCTTTTGCCCTGCGTAGCGTTCCGGGCAGCGGGTAGAACCAGGCAGAGAATTCCCGGCTAGCAGCTTCCCTGTGGCGGGGAAGTGCAAACGTACACGTTTTCGGCCGAAAACGCGTTTTCCGGCGAAAACGCACACCACGGCTCTTTCTGAGAAAAAGCAAGCACGGAGGACGAGAACCGCTTTTGCCCTGCGTAGCGTTCCGGGCAGCGGGTAGAACCAGGCAGAGAATTCCCGGCTAGCAGCTTCCCTGTGGCGGGGAAGTGCAAACGTACACGTTTTCGGCCGAAAACGCGTTTTCCGGCGAAAACGCACACCACGGCTCTTTCTGAGAAAAAGCAAGCACGGAGGACGAGAACCGCTTTTGCCCTGCGTAGCGTTCCGGGCAGCGGGTAGAACCAGGCAGAGAATTCCCGGCTAGCAGCTTCCCTGTGGCGGGGAAGTGCAAACGTACACGTTTTCGGCCGAAAACGCGTTTTCCGGCGAAAACGCACACCACGGCTCTTTCTGAGAAAAAGCAAGCACGGAGGACGAGAACCGCTTTTGCCCTGCGTAGCGTTCCGGGCAGCGGGTAGAACCAGGCAGAGAATTCCCGGCTAGCAGCTTCCCTGTGGCGGGGAAGTGCAAACGTACACGTTTTCGGCCGAAAACGCGTTTTCCGGCGAAAACGCACACCACGGCTCTTTCTGAGAAAAAGCAAGCACGGAGGACGAGAACCGCTTTTGCCCTGCGTAGCGTTCCGGGCAGCGGGTAGAACCAGGCAGAGAATTCCCGGCTAGCAGCTTCCCTGTGGCGGGGAAGTGCAAACGTACACGTTTTCGGCCGAAAACGCGTTTTCCGGCGAAAACGCACACCACGGCTCTTTCTGAGAAAAAGCAAGCACGGAGGACGAGAACCGCTTTTGCCCTGCGTAGCGTTCCGGGCAGCGGGTAGAACCAGGCAGAGAATTCCCGGCTAGCAGCTTCCCTGTGGCGGGGAAGTGCAAACGTACACGTTTTCGGCCGAAAACGCGTTTTCCGGCGAAAACGCACACCACGGCTCTTTCTGAGAAAAAGCAAGCACGGAGGACGAGAACCGCTTTTGCCCTGCGTAGCGTTCCGGGCAGCGGGTAGAACCAGGCAGAGAATTCCCGGCTAGCAGCTTCCCTGTGGCGGGGAAGTGCAAACGTACACGTTTTCGGCCGAAAACGCGTTTTCCGGCGAAAACGCACACCACGGCTCTTTCTGAGAAAAAGCAAGCACGGAGGACGAGAACCGCTTTTGCCCTGCGTAGCGTTCCGGGCAGCGGGTAGAACCAGGCAGAGAATTCCCGGCTAGCAGCTTCCCTGTGGCGGGGAAGTGCAAACGTACACGTTTTCGGCCGAAAACGCGTTTTCCGGCGAAAACGCACACCACGGCTCTTTCTGAGAAAAAGCAAGCACGGAGGACGAGAACCGCTTTTGCCCTGCGTAGCGTTCCGGGCAGCGGGTAGAACCAGGCAGAGAATTCCCGGCTAGCAGCTTCCCTGTGGCGGGGAAGTGCAAACGTACACGTTTTCGGCCGAAAACGCGTTTTCCGGCGAAAACGCACACCACGGCTCTTTCTGAGAAAAAGCAAGCACGGAGGACGAGAACCGCTTTTGCCCTGCGTAGCGTTCCGGGCAGCGGGTAGAACCAGGCAGAGAATTCCCGGCTAGCAGCTTCCCTGTGGCGGGGAAGTGCAAACGTACACGTTTTCGGCCGAAAACGCGTTTTCCGGCGAAAACGCACACCACGGCTCTTTCTGAGAAAAAGCAAGCACGGAGGACGAGAACCGCTTTTGCCCTGCGTAGCGTTCCGGGCAGCGGGTAGAACCAGGCAGAGAATTCCCGGCTAGCAGCTTCCCTGTGGCGGGGAAGTGCAAACGTACACGTTTTCGGCCGAAAACGCGTTTTCCGGCGAAAACGCACACCACGGCTCTTTCTGAGAAAAAGCAAGCACGGAGGACGAGAACCGCTTTTGCCCTGCGTAGCGTTCCGGGCAGCGGGTAGAACCAGGCAGAGAATTCCCGGCTAGCAGCTTCCCTGTGGCGGGGAAGTGCAAACGTACACGTTTTCGGCCGAAAACGCGTTTTCCGGCGAAAACGCACACCACGGCTCTTTCTGAGAAAAAGCAAGCACGGAGGACGAGAACCGCTTTTGCCCTGCGTAGCGTTCCGGGCAGCGGGTAGAACCAGGCAGAGAATTCCCGGCTAGCAGCTTCCCTGTGGCGGGGAAGTGCAAACGTACACGTTTTCGGCCGAAAACGCGTTTTCCGGCGAAAACGCACACCACGGCTCTTTCTGAGAAAAAGCAAGCACGGAGGACGAGAACCGCTTTTGCCCTGCGTAGCGTTCCGGGCAGCGGGTAGAACCAGGCAGAGAATTCCCGGCTAGCAGCTTCCCTGTGGCGGGGAAGTGCAAACGTACACGTTTTCGGCCGAAAACGCGTTTTCCGGCGAAAACGCACACCACGGCTCTTTCTGAGAAAAAGCAAGCACGGAGGACGAGAACCGCTTTTGCCCTGCGTAGCGTTCCGGGCAGCGGGTAGAACCAGGCAGAGAATTCCCGGCTAGCAGCTTCCCTGTGGCGGGGAAGTGCAAACGTACACGTTTTCGGCCGAAAACGCGTTTTCCGGCGAAAACGCACACCACGGCTCTTTCTGAGAAAAAGCAAGCACGGAGGACGAGAACCGCTTTTGCCCTGCGTAGCGTTCCGGGCAGCGGGTAGAACCAGGCAGAGAATTCCCGGCTAGCAGCTTCCCTGTGGCGGGGAAGTGCAAACGTACACGTTTTCGGCCGAAAACGCGTTTTCCGGCGAAAACGCACACCACGGCTCTTTCTGAGAAAAAGCAAGCACGGAGGACGAGAACCGCTTTTGCCCTGCGTAGCGTTCCGGGCAGCGGGTAGAACCAGGCAGAGAATTCCCGGCTAGCAGCTTCCCTGTGGCGGGGAAGTGCAAACGTACACGTTTTCGGCCGAAAACGCGTTTTCCGGCGAAAACGCACACCACGGCTCTTTCTGAGAAAAAGCAAGCACGGAGGACGAGAACCGCTTTTGCCCTGCGTAGCGTTCCGGGCAGCGGGTAGAACCAGGCAGAGAATTCCCGGCTAGCAGCTTCCCTGTGGCGGGGAAGTGCAAACGTACACGTTTTCGGCCGAAAACGCGTTTTCCGGCGAAAACGCACACCACGGCTCTTTCTGAGAAAAAGCAAGCACGGAGGACGAGAACCGCTTTTGCCCTGCGTAGCGTTCCGGGCAGCGGGTAGAACCAGGCAGAGAATTCCCGGCTAGCAGCTTCCCTGTGGCGGGGAAGTGCAAACGTACACGTTTTCGGCCGAAAACGCGTTTTCCGGCGAAAACGCACACCACGGCTCTTTCTGAGAAAAAGCAAGCACGGAGGACGAGAACCGCTTTTGCCCTGCGTAGCGTTCCGGGCAGCGGGTAGAACCAGGCAGAGAATTCCCGGCTAGCAGCTTCCCTGTGGCGGGGAAGTGCAAACGTACACGTTTTCGGCCGAAAACGCGTTTTCCGGCGAAAACGCACACCACGGCTCTTTCTGAGAAAAAGCAAGCACGGAGGACGAGAACCGCTTTTGCCCTGCGTAGCGTTCCGGGCAGCGGGTAGAACCACGCAGAGAATTCCCGGCTAGCAGCTTCCCTGTGGCGGGGAAGTGCAAACGTACACGTTTTCGGCCGAAAACGCGTTTTCCGGCGAAAACGCACACCACGGCTCTTTCTGAGAAAAAGCAAGCACGGAGGACGAGAACCGCTTTTGCCCTGCGTAGCGTTCCGGGCAGCGGGTAG